>NC_142814.1:8192421-8377197 GCF_049724085.1 Artemia sp. Qi Xiang Cuo
CTAACACCCCTTGAAAGCTTCAAATCTATCCTGTTAGCCGTTCCTAGGAGAGTGCGGACAGGCTATTTTGTTAAGTTGTTTAAATGTTGTTTATTTTGATTGGTTCAGTATTCATCGTAATTGGATTCTAGTCGTTCAGGAACTAATAGCATCAAACTTTTAGGCTAACAGAGGACAATATTATAATTTGAAATTGTAAATAGCCTAGAAAGAAATAAAATACCTGATCAGACTTTTAGCAAAAAACCTGAATAATCTTTCCAAGATATTTTTCAAGGACAATTATCGTTCCTTGCCTATCATCTGCAACTCTTTTTCCGGCTATATTCAAGTCATTACCTCAAAATTAGTAATCCATTAGAAAATTAGTTTAGTGTCGATTTTATGGTGGTGCATACCCATACACTTTGGTAAAAATTCACTGCATCCCCCCTCCAAAAAAATAATTAGTCATTTGAAAGGAAAGCAATGATAAGCTTGGCCCCATCCTTTCCAAATAATTTGTCTGCTGTTGGACACAGTCATGTTACAATTTTGACAAAAAGGGTTGTTTTTGTCAACCCTTTTTGAACAAGTTGCTTCCCGAAATTTTCTTTTCCTACTATTGCTTCAGTCAACATTGCTATATCTGACCTTCTTAGCTGTAGCACATAATTAAAAAGTATGGGCTAAACATCGGAACTGAAAGTGTTTCATTGCATCTCCTTTTCCTTTGAATTTTTGTTCCATTCTCCAAACGCTCCATCCCCTCACTTATCCACCTCAGCTGATAGTCTATAGACTCAAAATATTCTTCCAGTTCTAGCTGCTCCATTTACCCTCTTTTTACCTTTGATATCAGACTACCTTTTGACCTAAATCAGAGTGGAGGCTTTGAATAGATTGGGGTGGAGGAGGAGCGTGCGTAGCTGTGTTGGCCTTAGGCGGCTTGGTGCTGCAATGAGTTGTTAGTAGTAGTAGTAGTAGTAAATCAGAGTAATTCGGTTTTCTTTGGATGTTAAGCTATTTGTGTCTTCCGGATTCACTTCTTTGTCGGCTCGATATTTAGAGAAGCCACAAATGTAGGTTTGTTTATCAGTTAAAATATATTTGCTTCTACATGTACTTGTTCTTCATCGTTGCTCTATTACTGGTATTCCAGCTTATAATACATTAAGAAAATTTTCCAAAAGAATAATTAATAATCTTTTTATTTTGATTAGATGTATTCCTGTATATCGCTTTTCCAGTTGCCAATCTCTCATTAAATCACAAAATATCCATAAACTAAATTACAAAGTTGATAAAATAAAAGTCAAAAATGGGGATAAAATCTTTTTTAATAGACTGTGTATAATAAATTTGCCAAAAATACCAGATATTTCGGTCACATATGCTGTGACCGTCATCAGTAGTAAAACCTTTACTACTGATGACGGTCACTGTATCTGTGACCGAAATATCTGATATTTTTTTTGTGAAATTTATTATATACTGTCTATTAAAAAGGATTTTATCCCTATTTTGAACTTTTATTTTATCGTCATAGAAAGGCAGTGTGGTGTCCAAAATTATCTACAAAGTTGATTTAATGCAATAGCTATATCTCCTGCTCAGTTAAAAATCCCTCTAGGATAGGGAATCTCTAGGATAGGAATTGCTCTGGGATATGACATTATTTTCTCTCAAAGACAAGCTACATTTATATCATACATATTATGAATATTCAATTTAAATACCTTGTAACAGCGCAGTAGATAAAGCCAGGCCTAGAAACTTTTGAGCCTAGGTTCGATCCCGGCTGTTTCAAGGAAGTAGCATGTTTTAAGAGGGTTTCATAATTTTTATTTTATTTTAGACACTTCGTTTTTACATTTGGAAATATACGTGTTTTGTTTAAATTTTCAACCTGCACTGGAAATGGGGGGGGGGTACGAGAAATGAAAAATATTTTCTTGATTTAAAGATTTTGGACATATTAGTAATAAAACACGGACTAGGTATACACTGAAGAAATAAAAGATATGGGGGAAAATTCAAGGTTTAATATGTTTCTTAAAAACAATTGAAAATCTAATACAAACCTATATTGGCAGATTTTGGCAAATTTTGATTAACAGAGATGCAGGCATAAAGGAGGGTCTGTATTTAACTTCTTTGATTTTATTTCTAGCTTTTGCTTATTTGATGTGATGTTTTTGTTGCTGGATTTATGCACTTTGAAATTTGTGACAATTGATGCTGGTTGTGGCCCGTCTTAGTTTACAAGTGGTTAGTTTATGCTGCCTATCATGTTTTATAGGGTTAACTCGGGTAAGTCCGATCTCTTATCAGTTTTTTTTTAAGATTAATTTGGTCCCAAAATTGTCTTGGGATTTGCTGACGCAGTAAAAAGTGTTTGATGTTGCTCTTGGTCATACTAGTAATATTCTTCACAATCGAGAAAGCTTGCAAGTTTTCTTGTTTCCGTGAGTTACTGCACCAAAGTAACCCATATCAGGGGGGGCCAAATTTACACCTTGTCTGGGATAAATCTGACATCCCGGGTAAATTCTATGCATGCATGGATAACAATTTTGTCACCCTAGGACCTGATAGAGGATACCTCTACGTACGTACTGGAAAACCATACAAAAGAAAAACTCATAGTAATATCTTGTATGAGCCTCAGCAGAATATAGGTTTGTTGCTTACCATGTGGTAATTCTGACAGCATCGGTTTTACCCTGTACCTAGAAGAAGTCTCTGAGAATGATATTTTTTAATTTTTCAATGCAAATATGAAAAACGTTACACACTACTTCAAATAATGGGAGGGGAAATGTTATTTCAATTAGTATCAGAAGAAAAACTTTTTAGAATTTTAGTGGATAGAGGAATTTTTATGGGAAAAATAATTTCACTTCGTATTAGAGGGAGTCGAAAAAGCAAACTTTTGATCATTTGCAGGCCCTAGTGTGCTTTTGTACACGGTGGATGACGTGCCAGATTCGGAATGATGGTAGTATTTGGACCAGCTCCAGAAAGTTTCAATGGTCCGGCAAAGATGCATTCTTCTTCAGTTTTGTCACTGCCATTATTTTTTTGCATGGCATACACATAGTCGGCTAGGCTCAGGCAGCAAAGATATTTTATACACACAAGATTTTATCAGGAAATCAAGCCCCCTCCCGATATACCAGCCTTGTTGATTACGTTTTGTATTGTGTGTAAGATCATAGTACTCATTTAGATATATATTTAGCTTCTTCCCCTGATCTTCCTCATTTTCACTGTCAACAGTATAACAGATTTCCGTTTGGTCAGATAATGAGCACAGAGTCAGATGAGGAGCCAGACGAGACGTCAGAGTCTTCATTGGACAGACATTTTTCCTTTTTCTACTTTGGCTTGATTTTCTTCATTTTTACTTTTCCTAGATAATTTCGGAGACCACACTGCCTTTCCGTGACAATAAAATAAAAGTCCAAAATAGGGATAAAATCATTTTTAATAGACAGTGTATAATAAATTTCACAAAAAATACCAGATATTTCGGTCACATATACAGTGACCGTCATCAGTAGTAAAACTAAACTAAAACAAGAGTTTATATGCTAAATCAAATAAAACTACATATTGTTTAAATCTCTAATTCTTTTCAAAGCAAAGGCGGAAGCTAGCCTCTTTGACCTTTTACCCGGGCTAAGTGAAAAACTTAAAAGAATTTTACAAAGCAATGGTCTAAGGGGAGCTTTAAAGAGTAATAATACTTTGGGTAGTTTTCTAAATTCTGGGAAGGATCTAATTTCATTGGGGCAACAAAGTGGGGTTTATCAGATCCCATGTACTTGTGGAAGTTCACATGGGGGACGTACTAACTAGAGTTTGGAAATGAGATTATTACCACATATAGTTTATATTTCTTTGGCTTCAAAGCAAAACTCTAATTCTGGAAAATTTAATTCAGCCCTTTCCGAGCATATTTTTAATTTTAGAGACCAGTTTATATTGTTTGGGAAGGTTTAATTGGTTTATAGGGACTAGGGTTTAAAGCAAAATTTTCGTGAAACGCTTGAAATAAATAAAATCTTATTCAAGAATATTGCTTTGAATTGGGATACAGGTGAATATGGGCTGAACTCTATCTATGATAATTTAATAAAATCTGACAGAGTAAAGTTCAATTCACCCAAAGTACTTGATCTTTGTCCAAATGTTATATCATTGAACGCTAATGAACCAAATCCAAGAAGGTCAAAGAGGCTAGCTTCCGCCTTTGCTTTGAGAAGAATTAGAGATTTAAACAATATGTAGTTTTTATTTGATTTAGTTTATAAACTTTTGTTTTAAATTGTTTTAGTTTAGTTTTACTACTGATGACGGTCACTGTATATGTGACCGAAATATCTGGTATTTTTTGTGAAATTTATTATACACTTTCTCTTAAAAAGGATTTTATCCCTATTTTGGACTTTTATTTTATTTACTTTTCCTGTTTTGTTCTCAAGCATTCCTTCTTTGTTTTCTTTCTATATTTGTGCTTTCTATATTAGCAGTCTTGAATCCTCTATAGATGCTATTACTTTAGCTTCTCAAGCAATTTTTGCATGGCAGATGCCCCTGATGCTGAGACATCAAGAGAATTGTGGTGTGCTGAGTCCAAGAGAAGTACTTCAAATGGTTTTTCATGCGTTTGAATGTTTTTTGGACTAACCTACACTGAAATAGTAATCTGATCAATCGCAGTATTCACTGTAGTGGTCACTATTTTTAAATTATTTGTCTCAACTTATTTTTTTAACTGGGCTTAATGAAACCTCACCTTCTTAACCTTGCAATTGACACGTGCTGGAATAGCAGAATCAAAAATTCATATCGTTTGAAATGATTTTTCAAGCCATGAAGGGGTAAGGTTAGTCTCCCAGAGTACTTGTTTTGGTAAGACGTCAACAAGGTGTTCTCGTTGCCAGTTCACGAGCTTTTGCTCATTCGATGATTTCAGCCCTTTGAGGAAAACCCTGTCAAGTGGCTGCAGATCATTCAATACATAGGCTGGCAAATTGAGGATAATAATGTTCTTTTCTGGAGTGAGCTCCATAAGAGCTAAAGATGTATAGGACCCATGGCCGTCAAGAATAAGAATTGATTTTCCTTTCACCCGAGGCAGGTAAACATCTTTACACAAATTATAGAAGAGATGAGCTGTCATCCATGACTGAAATCCATAAGCTGTCATCCATGACTTAGTAACTGAAAAACATTCATCTGGATGGTTAGTGATTAATTGATTGATTGATTGATGGTCTTTAATTGGAAGCCATAATCTCCAAGTGTTGCTCCCCGAGAAGACTACCAGCGATGGCAGTTTCTTGCCTGATGCTTTAATATATGCGAGAGCAGTTTTATCACACCCATTGTGACCACTTCACCGCATTGCTGAGGATCCTTTCGCGCAAGCGATTTTAAGGCTGTCAGGATCGCAACAAAACGAAGTTTCGTCCAACTTGTACCAGCATTTAGGTTTGTCTAAGATGTTAAACTCTTCTGCTGTTTTTGTTGGAGGTTATACAATCCTAGAATGATGAAAGAGTTTGCTTGTTGCACAACCCTCAAGTTTTCATGTCACTCAGGTTTCTTAAGCAAGATGTTGTTTCTTTTCTTAATCCCAAATCACCAGTCTTCACCTGGCCGATTAGTTGTGAGACAAGTACTGATTTTGTTCACACTGATATATTTTTGTATATTAGGTATATTATGTATTGTTAACATTATGAATAGTTTACAAATACTCTGAAATCTAGGTTAGAATTGCAAAAAAACTATTCACTTGTATACACGGAGTAAATCCAACCCACCATGTCAAAATTTATCCTGTACGGGGTAAGTCCAATATGTCGAATTTATACAAAAATCGGGTTTTTTGGTTGTAAGTCTGACACCCCTTGTATCTCCTGACTGGTTTGCGAATAAAATACCAATAAATAACAGTAATTACTAAGTCATCACTACCTTACTAACTACCTTACCGACTCATCACTGCCGTTACTAACTCATAACTACCTTACTAAACTTACTTAAACTACCTTACTAACTCATCAGGTATTTAGAATTATTTTATCATGTCTGTTTTTCTGCACTATTAATTAAAATCGCTACCTACCTCGTGGCCAACAAAATTGCTCTCCTCGAAATTCTGAATTTTCTTTATTACAAAAGCCATTGAAAATGGTTGAAATATTCAGCACTGTTGTCAAGTACCCAATCAAAGGGAAGAAAATGGTGTAAGGAACTACAAACATCCGTCACCACTGAGCCAAATAAGACAGGAGTAGTATCCTATTAATAGATCCGACCGAAGCCCATCCCCTTGAATTCCTCTCCGGGCACTTTTCTTTAAAAAAACACTTGCACGACATGTAGGTATATTAGGCTATATTCTGGGAGCCCTCTGACATCACACCCTCAATACATTCTACAACATGCCCTCCCTTTTTCATAGGATTTCGACCGCAGCCTTCAGACGACACGACATCCATAGCAGTTTCCCATAGAATTCCCGTGACAGTCCTCTTACGTCACGACACGCACTCACACTTTCAACGGTCAGGTAGGAAAAATAGCATAGGATTCCCATGAGGTCCATAAAAAAATAGCACGGAATTTCTGTGACATACCCTCTGACGTCACGAAACACCATCAATCTATTCTACGACCCAGATAGCAGATTTATATGGGATTCCGACCGTAGCCCTCTGACGTCACGGCATTCTGTTTCCGATGGAATTACCGTGACAGCCCTTTGACGTCACGACACACCCTCCCGACTTTCTGCGCCACCCATAGGGAAATTAACATGGGATTTCTGACAGCCCTCTGACGTCACGACACACCCTCACGATTTAAATAGCATAAGATTTTAAAGGGACAGATAGGGGAGCTTCTAATACCTCGCACATGTGCGATACGGTCCCTGTTGCTAGCGGTCAGCTGGTAAAATTCCCACGACACACCCTTCTGGACTCCAATGACGTCACATGACACAACCCGTTTTAAACGGTCAGGTGTAAAATGGACGACACAATTTTATGTAACCTAGCGTCAGGACACATGGGTAGCCCTCAATTGTAACCGAGCACGGCACAAGCCTCATTTGAGGTCCCGTAATGACAACGCAACCATGACTGTCACAAAATACCTTTATGGCATTTTATTTTTTGACCGAAATGTTCTAAGCATTTTTCTTTTCTTTTAACTTAATGGCGGTTTACACTTTATGTAAGGTCAGCGCACAACTTACGCAATGACGGTGCACTTTTATACAATGACGGGGCGCATCAAGATCACGTAATACCTTTTTTTGTATTTTATTTTTCACCGAAAGTGTTCAAAGCATTTCTTTAGTTTGTTCTTTAGTTGTTTGTATTCGCTGGGAATTGAAAGGTCACTTCCCGTCCAATGGAACAGCGCTCCAAGCAACAAGACTAAACTTCCTTTCCCAATATTCTGTATTAGGGAAATACTTTCAAGAAATAACACGTTCCCATGACGTCACAAGACACACCTCTGTCTATTCCATTACACATTTGCCGGGATTCCAAGCTCAAGTCGGGCTTCTTCTGGCCAGGTTTAACATCGATTATGCAAAAACACGCAGAGGAAATATTTGATTTTTAGACGAAATTTCTATAAATATATTTCTAGCGATAAAGACTTAAATTGTGTAAACACCTCGATCATTCTAAACAATAAATCTCAAAAACACAGATATTGTATGCAAAATATTTATTATTTCAAACAAATTTACAAACAATATTAAAACAAAGAAAAAAGCGGATAAAAAACACTACAAACATAAAAATAAAAGTTGAAAAAATAAAGCTTAGGGGGCCGATGTTTCGATTATTTCATATTTTTCGTTATTTCCTCAGGTTTCATAGACTCAAGACCCACAAAATCCAAACATGTTTGCGGATAGGCACTACTACATCATTTTCACACACATCTAGGGGTAATTTTGAGTAAGGATATGTTAGCACTGAAGGATTTTCAACAGTTACTTACCATATTTTAACATTTGTTTCATATTATAAATATTTTCTAGGGCTTATAGCCCAAGGTTTGAGAATTTTTATTATATCCTTTTAATATTATTCGTTATTTTCCTCGGGTTTAATATATCCAAGGCTTACAAAATTTAAACATGAGAGCGGAATGGCACTGTGACGCCATTTTCACACAAATATGAAGGAAAATTTTGACTAAGGATATACTAGCACTTGTAGATTTTCCACAATTATTTAACATATTTTAACAGTTGGATTCCGAATATTAAAAATGTATGGAGCTAGAGTAAAATTGATTATAAATTACAAATCTTGTTAAAATAACCTTAAAAACAAGACTCTCAAGTTGGAGTTCTACGGCTCCTCCCCCTTAGCAATCATTTCCACAGGGCAAGGTTGGTATTGAATGCAAATTTTTAGGCATTCATGAGGTATTTCCGAGAACCCTTAATGAAAATACAGCGTTTCTTTGTGTGCAAGTAAGATTTTCACCCCCCACCCTCAGTGGCAAAAATTATTTAACACCCCTATCTTAACTTTTAAACTGTAGAATACGTTACTCCATACAATTCAGGCCATATTACAATTATTTGACTGCCCCCACACCCCCTAACGATCATTCCTAAGACATGTTTCAGACATTTCTTGTTAAAATTATGCCTCAATCCGTGGTTCAAGTTCACCAAACCCATCCTTACGTGATACACCATGTCAATTCACACCACCTTGGCACTGTCCCATTCGTTTTCCACGTGGCACCACCCCTCATCACCCCTTTGGGCATTTTCCACTGTTTCACTCCGAAAATAGGCTAGTGAATCTAAATTAAACAGTATATTTTTGAACAGCGAGAAGTCACCGTTTCTTTGCTAGAGTGTGATACTCCAACCAATTCACAACACAGTACCCCATTAATATTGCTCTGTGGCAACCCCTGATGTCACATCATCATTTCTAAGATAGTTTTCAGACATTTCTTGTTAAAATTAATGCTTTAACCAATTGATTCTTGTTTTTTGCAAGCCGAGCCATTCATGATGCTCCATAAAACACATTACGCCACCCTGGCATCACGCGCACGGCCGACTGTTTGGAAATTTTGACTATGGATATACAAGCACCTATGAATTTAAGCACTTATCTTCAATATTTTAACACTTACTTCATATATTTAATATTTTCTAGAGCTTATGACCTGAGGTTTGTTGATTTTACGACTTTATTTTCAATATTTTATTATTCTTACATATTTTTCACTATTTTCCAGGGGTTTAATAAATCCAGGGCATGAAAAAATTCAGCCTCAAGTGAGACGTATGACTTAGCCTATTTTATAGCGTTGTGTCATTGGTTTTTGTGTCAGTATTACCTCCGTTGATGTTTCGAAGTGCATTTGGAAGCTTTGGCGTTTGAATCGTATGACGTAGGATGTATTTATAGTGTTGTGTCGTGCTTTTTTTTTCAATGTTACCTCTCTTCATGTTTCAATGTGAATTTTTTTTATCATAGGAATCGTAGGACTCAAGATATTTGTATAGTGTTGTTTCATGGTTTATCATGTCAGTGTTACCTCTGTTGATACTTCTAATTACATTTTGGAAGTTTGCTAAATTAAAACATATGATTCAAGATATTTTTTGAAATTTTTTCTTGTGCTTTACCTTGCCTTTGTTAAATTTGTTAATGTTCCGAAATTCATTTTGGAAGTTTCTCGTTTGATACGTATGACTCCAGATGTTTTTGTAGTGAAGTGTAAGGGTTTGTCTTTTCACTGTCACCTCAGTTGATGTTTCAAAGTTCATTATGGAATTTTTTCGTTTGAAACGCATTACTCAAGATGTTTTTTCTAGTGTTGAATCGGGGTTTGACTTGTCAGTGTTACCTCAGTTGATGTTCGAAAGAACATCTTGGAATTCTCTCGTTTGAAACGTATGACTCAGAATGTTTTAAACTATTGTATCGTGGTTTATCTTGTCAGTGTTACCTCTATTGATGTATCAAAGTGTATTTTGGAAGTTTCTCGTATGATACATATTTTTCACAATTTTTCTGGGGTTTACTAAATCCAGGGTATGAAAAAATTCAGCCTCAAGTGAGACGTTTGACTTAGGCTATTTTATAGTGTTTTGTCATGGGTTTTCGTGTCAGTATTACCTCCGTTGATGTTTCAAAGTGCAATTGGAAACTTTGTCGTTTGAATCGTATGGCTCAGGATGTATTTATAGTGTTGTGTCGTGCTTTATTTTTTCAGCGTTACCTCTATTGGTGTTTCAAGTGTATTTTGGAAGTTTCTCATATGAAACAAACAACTCAAGATGTTTTTTTAGTTTTGCAGCTTATTTTACCTGTGTTATCTCAATTGATGTTTTTAAGTGCATTTTGTAAGTTTTTCCTTTGAAATATATAACCTGGTATGTTTTTGTAGTGTTGTGTCGTGGTTTATCTTGTCAGTGTCGCCTTTGTTAATGTTTCAAAGTGCACCTTGGAAGTTTTCTAGTTTGAAAAATAAAACTCAAGGCAATTTTTGGTAGTGATGTGCCACGCTTTATCTAGTCTACGTTACCTCAGTTGATACTTCAAAGTTTATTTTGGAAAGTTTCTCGTTTGAGATGTATGAGTCAGGACATTTTTTACTGTTGTGTCGTGGATTTTCATGACACTGTTATCTCACTTGATGTTTCAAAGTGTATTTTGGAAATTTTTATTTGAAACGTATGACTTAGGATATTTTTGTTGTGTTTTGTCATGACTTGTCTTTGTTACCTCTCTTGATGCTTTTAAGGTACATTGTGGAAGTTTTTTCGTTTGAGCTGTATGACTCAGGATGTATTCATAGTGTTGTGTCGTAATTTATCTTTTCAGTGTCACCTCAGTTGATGTGTCAAAGTTCATTTTGGAAGTTTCGTTTTCATTTGAAACATGTGACACAAGATAATTTTATGTACTGTCATGTTTTGTCTTGTGACTGTTACCTCACTTGACGCTTTCAAAGTGCATTTTGGATGTTTCTAGTTGGAAACGTATGACGTGGCATATGTTAGCAGTGTCGTATCGTGACTTGTCTCTGTTACCTCTCTTAATGCTTTCAAAGTGCACTGTGGAAGTTTTTTCGTTTGAATCGTATGACTCAGGATGTATTTATGGTGTTGTGTTGTGGTTTATCTGGTCAGTGTTACCTCTGTTAATGTATCAAAGCGCATTTTGGAAGTTTTATCGTTTGAAACATGTGACTTGGAATGTTTTAATACTTTTGTGTCATGGCTTATCTTGTCAGTGGTACCTCAGTTGATGTTTCAAAGTTCCTTTCTTTAAGTTTTTTTTCGTTTGAAACATATGACTCAAGATATTTTTATACTGTCCTGGTTTTACATATCACTGTTGCCTCACTTGATCTTCTTATCTTTGACAGAAAACTTGATGTTAATAAAAAAATCCTTACTATTAAAAGAAACCTATTACTTCCAAGAGAAATTTCATAGTATTAAATAAAACTTTGTTAGCATTAAGGTAGAAAGTCTTTACTTCGAAGAAAAATTTTGCTAGTGTTAAGAAAAACTTGCTTCTTCTAACTGTAAATTTTTTAACGTAGACAAAAATTGTTACTTCTAAGAGAAAATTGTTATCTTGACAGAAAAATTTGCTGCTATTAGAAAAAATATTTGTTACTATTAAGAAAAAACCTGTTACCTCCAATATAAATTTGATAATATTATATAAAATATTGGTAGTATTAAAGTAAAAGTTGTTACTTTGAAGAGAAATTTTGTTAGTGTTAAGAGAAACTTGCTACTTCTAACAGAAGACTTGGTAGTATTAACAGAAAATTGTTACTTCTAAGAGAAATTTGTTATCTTTGACCCAAAACTTGCTGCTATAGGAAATTGTTTTTTACTATTAAGAAAAAACCTATTACTCCCGAGAGAAATTTGATAGTATTAAGTAAAAGTTTATTAGTATTAAAGAAAAAGTTATTACTTCGAAGAGAAAATTTGTTAGTGTTAAGAAAAATTTGCTACTTCCAGCGGAAAACTTGTTATTATAAACAAAAAAATTGTTACTTCCAAGAGAAGTATCTTATTTTTGCCAGAAAATTTGCTGTTATTTGAAAAACTTTCTTACTAATAAAAAAAACCTATTACTTTAAAGAGACATTTGATAGTATTAAGTAAAACTTTTTTATTATTATGGAAGAAAACTTTTACTTCGAAGAGAAAATTTGTTAGTGCTAAGAAAAACTTGTTTCTTCTAACAGAAATCTTGTTAGCAAAGACAAAAATTGTTTCTTTTAAGAGAAATTTGCTATCTTTGACGGAAAAACTTGCTGCTATTGAAAGAAAAAACATTTGTTACTATTAAGAAAAAATCTGTTACCTCCAAGAGAAATTTAATAAAATCAAGTAAAAGATCGTTAGTATTAAAGAAAAACTTGTGGTGCAGTGGGATTTGTCGCTGCCTGGTAAAACTGGACCAAACGTTTGATCTTAGCTGTAGCAACCAACCAAAAGACACAGAATTTGATATCGGTAGTAAGATTATTCAAAAGTTTCTCCATAATAGTCAAAACAAGAAGAAGAAGAAGTTTTCGATTGTTCAGACTATAGGAAAAAAGCACTACTGTTGAAAACAAAAATCAAAATAGCACCATCTAATAAATTCTGAAAAATCAGAGTGACTTTCCAATTCCAAATGAGCATTCAGAACGTCATAGCTCTCAGGAGAACTTCTGACAGCACAAGATGTACCAGTTATGAAAACGCAGATTTAAGGCTTGCTATTTGAAAAAACAAGTGTAGCCAAAAATATATTTTTAGTAAGTAGATGGTCTGATTACAATTCAATAATTAAGCCTTTGGCCACTGAAAAAAAAAATAAAAGCTATTTTTGAGAATAAAAATAAAATAGCGTCATTAGTAGCGAGGCCATAGGGAATTTGAACTATAAAGGACTTGTCAGACCGCTTTCTGGTCCAAGCCGGATAGGTATTTGCCTCTCTAGACCATATATGGTGACCTTAATATTCCAGCTACTGACGGTACATAATTCATTCGTCAGTAGTTCTTGTTACAGATATCAAACAGGTAACTCATTTCCATTCAGTTTCTCAATTTGCAAAAAGATATTTCATTTGCATTAATCTGGTCTGAATGTTCTTAATTGATGATTTGAATAATAGGATGAGCCAGAAGACAATATAATTCTTATTTTTTTTTTAAATTGGATCGTATAAAAGTGATTAATGGAATAAAATTGATTATCAATTAAGATAAGTCTGAGGGGTTGGTAAGTCTTGTGTAACCTGACGTAAATGTTAGAATAACGTCATTGGTATCAATCTGGTAAACGGTTAGCAATGACTAGGCAATCTTGCGACTTGACTTAGCTATATTTCTTGGCTCTGTTCTGTATAATACACAAGTACCAATTGAAGAGTGTGGGGAATATAAAATACTCTCTAGCATTGGAGTATGCTAAGAAGTTGAAACTAATAAAGTCATAGGCGCCAAGAAAAGAGGTGATCTTTTGACTTGACCTAGCTTTACTTCTTGGTTGTGTTCTGTATAATACACAAGTACCAATTGAGGAATATTGGCAATTTGAAATATTTTTTAGCATTGGAATATGCTAAAAAGTTGAAATTAATAAAGCTATAGTTGCCAAAGAAAAGATTACGTGACTTGACCTAGCTTTCACTTCTCGACTGTGTCTGCTATAATACACAAGTACATAATGAGGGATGTGGGCAATGTAAAATATTTCTTAGCAGTGAAATATGCTGAAAAGTTAAAACTAATAAGGACTTAGATGCCAAGAAAGGAATTTTAATATAGAAATTCAGAACCATCCTTAAAAATCAACTAGTGAGATGGTTATGGATTTCAACCATCAAGGCCCGTGACCACCAGTAAACCTCACCCCAAGGACCTCAACCTCCAACTGCCCACTCTCCAAAGCCTCTGACAGACCCCCTCCCCCAAATTTTTGGGGACTTCTCCCATTTTTGTCTACTTTTGTTGAAGTTTTTTTTTACTTTTTTTTAATTTTATAATTTTCTTTAGCTTGGAATTTTTTTCAACTATTTTTTACATGTCTTATGTTAGTCATGACCTTTACTATTAGAAAAATAATGTTTGTAGTAGCACTTTTTCTATGGCTGCTTATCAAAACTACGTTACTATGGCTAGTTATCGACACTACCTAGCTTATCGTATGTATTAAATCAGTAATTTTTCTACATTGGATGGATAAGCATTACCATCATATTCTTTAAAAAAAGTGAAAATGATTTATTCGAAGAAAGTGTGTGCACATGATAAAGTCGTCGTTGCACTGAATACTGACAAAGACAAATACTTGAACTATGAAACAAGTACTACTGGGGATCTTATAACGTATGCGAACGTTGCTGTGGCAGTGAAAAATTGAATTCCTTTGGAGTATCGAAAAATTCAATTGTCATACAGTTAGTTATACATTTAACGTTGGGCTAGTCGCAGAGCTTAGAATTCATTTCCCAGGGGCTGGTGGAGTGCTGGAGGGATCTTGTCATCCCCAAAAGCATAGCTATTGGATCTTTCAACTATGCTGATCAAATGATTATATCCAAATTTTCACCTCATATCTCGGGGAGATAAGGAGCGTGAATGAAGGGAGGTGGGAGGGGAGCTGCCCTCTAATATTTTGTTTTGTTCACGCAACCGTGATCTTTCTTCTGCCTGTAAATACAAAATGCCAGTTTTTTCTAGGATCTACCTTTGCACAAGTGTTCTCTGATATGCTGAATATGATGGTGTAAATTTAATTAGAATCACTTAAATTTTTCGGGCTGTCTTCCTCTTTTTCAAAAATTAGATTAATTTTCAAAAGTTCGAAGCCTTAGATGAGTTTTATCAAACTTAATGAACTATAGATATTTTGAATAACATAGAAAAACTAATTCTTTTAAGTATTATTTTTATCCAAATTTTCTTTTTTTAGAGTTTCGGTTACGGTTTTCTTACGGTTACGGTTACGATTTTGGTTTTCCTGGATTTTGGTTAAGTTTTCAATAAGAGATACATTTTGCTTTCAATAATGGTTAATTTATTGGTTTCATTTTATGCCCTATTATTATGTCACTAGACTGAGAAAAAAAATCAATAGTTAAAAAAAAATCAGGAAAATTCACTAGCCGAACAAAATCAACAGAAAATGAAAAAAATCACAACTTGTAATCTAAGACGGGCCACATCCAGAATCAGCTGTGCCAAATTTTCAAGTACATAAATAGTACGACCAAAATAGCACATTATTGATCAATAGCTAGAAACATAATCAGAAAAGTCAAATCCTGAGCCTCCTCTAAATCTGTATCTGTGTTATCCGAAATTTTGCCAAAAACCACCGAAACAGGTTTGTATTCCATTCTGATTTTGTATAGCCTTAAATTTTCCCTTTTATCTTTTATTTCTCCAACCCATGTCCAGTCTAAGTTGGATTACTAATATGTCCAAAACATGAAAATCAATGGAATATTTTTCATTTCAACCCCCCCCCCTCCCCTCGGATATCCCGTGCAGGTTAAAACGTTAAAGAAATAAAGTATATTTCCAAATGTAAAATCGAAGTGTCTAAAATAAAATAAAAATTATAAAAAAATAACGACATCATATCCCAGAGAGTCTCCTATCCTAGAAATACCCTATCCTAGAGGGATTTTTAACTGAGCAGGAGATATAGCTATTCCTTTAAATCAACTTTGTAATTTAGTTTACAGATGGTTTGTGATTTATTGGGAAATTGGCAACTGGAAAAGCGACATACAGGAGTACATCTAATCAAAATAAAAAGAATATTAATTATCCCTTTGGAAGATTTTCCTAATGTATTATAGGCTGGAATGCCAGTGTGATAAAGCTTTCCAATTTAGTTAATTATTAATTTAGTAAAAATATATAAGACGCATATATGAAGTTTTGAAATACCACTTTTTGTTAAGATAAGGAACATATCCTGCTAAGTTCTGTTTAACGGGAAGGTGAGAAATTACCACTTCCTAGCGATTACGTGGGAAGGTGTGGTTGATAAAAATGTATAAAAGATACATTTTATCGGAAGGAAGGATCTGATACTAACTTTATGCCGGACTGACCTCTGGTCCGTTGTTTTTAGAAATACCTTGGAATTTTGTCTTATCATTGTAAGTGTCGAAGTATCTTATTATATATATTATTATAGTTTCTGAGACTTGCGGTCTACTTGGGACAGCCAGTCCGAGTAGAGTATCTATATCTGTAATTATTATGTGTAAATTGAATAAAAGTATTGTATTTTCGACAACCTCTCTACGATCTACCTTTAGCCCCTCAAACATACCCAGTCCGTACGCCTCGTTAGTTTGGTCATAGCCTAAACCACGCTACCAAAGTTTAATTACCTTAGGGTCAGAGTTTATCTCCTATATAAAGGGAGAATAAAGGCATCTACAACAACACCACTCAAATACCCTAAAATACACTTCACAACAACTTCACAACAACTGGTGGTCTCTAGAAAAACTGGGTCGAGAAGGCTAGATAAAATAGTAGATTGAAATAAAATGGCTTTACCAGAGGAAAAAATGACTTCCCTATCAACAGTACTTGAAATTGCAAAAATTATACCAGAATACGCGGGAGATTCAGATGTAGATGATTTTATCGAAAAATTAAAAATTTTCGACGAACTAACTGAATCGTTTGAGGATAAGGTCAAAGAGGAATGCGTTGCAGCCAGATTAAAGGGAAGCGCCCTTAAACATTTTTAGGCAATTAAGGAAAAAGAGCCCAAGAACATCAGTACTCAAATTGAATATTTTAAAACAAGATTCATAGAGACAAGCATCTCCGAGAGGTTAAGAACAGAGGTAGACATATTCAATACCTCAACTAGTATCAGGGAATGTGCCGACAAAATTTGTAGATCGGTGTGTTTACAATTAGAGAAAGGTGAAAATGACGAGACAGTACATAAAGTACAACTATATACTTTTACCCAAGGGTTACCAAAAAAGTTATTAAGACTAATATTATCGCGGAAACCTGAAAATTTAGAGCAGGCTATAATACTAGTCGAAACAGAGGTAAAAATTGACGAGACTATAAAAAGGTTTGATCAGAGGTCAATAAATAACACAGGAGCCCAAGAAAGTAAAAATATGAAAGGGGACAGAAGAGGATGAACTTTGAGGAGCCGAATCGTGAACCAAAAAGGCACGAGGAAGGCCAAACTTTCCCACCATGGACTGACCCTTCCCCATTTGACGACCGATCCCATGGTCTTAGATCCTTAATGACATGGAATACCAAGTATTATGGACACTCACCTCCTCCTCCCGAGGAAAATTATAGAGCATATGGTGGCAGGCCAAGAATATATAGAAATAGGTATAGACCCCATGAGGAAGGGTAAATTACCAAGCAATATAGGAAAAAATTCAATTGCTTTAATTGTGGCAAACCAAATCACTATGCGGAAGATTGCTGGCATAAAATACCCATTGAAGGCCAGACGTACAAGACAAGACACCAGTTCAGAACGCAGGAGAACAGAAATTTAGGAAGATAGGGAACAAACAATATCTGGCAAACACCTAATAATTTTCCTGAATTCAGGCCTAGGAGTCCATCAATTAATAGTACTCAGCGTACAATAAGTAATGCTGATAAACACAAGGATAATCCAAGGAACTTTTGGAAAAAAGGTGGACATTTTAGCAGATATACCCGCTTGTAAGAGTTGATAGACCAGTTTCGTTACAAAGACCCCTATATAGTTTAGAATGTTTTGATACAAATGCAAATAATAATAGTCTACCGATTCTGCGTTGTTTTAAAATTGAGTTTTTTCAAAATTTACCATGTTTACTAGATACAGGAGCATCTAAATCATTAATTCGAGAGAAAGTTTTTAAGAGGTTTCCTCCTAGTGTCAAAAATCGCGTAAGCAGATGCCAGAATACCCTGACATCAGTGACAGGGCACAAGCTGACAATTTTGGGAGAATGTCCACTGAAATTTAGTGCAGGGGATAAAGAAATAACAGTAACAGTAATAATATGCAAGCAGCTACCATTTCCTTGTATTCTAGGAGTAGATGCCATCAGAAAATATCGGATCGTATGGGAACCCATATCTGATACAATAACCATAAACCAGGCAAATGAAAATAAAAGGCAAATTTGCGTAATAACAGATAACGAAAGTGAAGATTCGAATTATAACCTAAAAATTAGCGGAAAAATCACCAAGGAAGGGGGAACGACAGCTCAAGTTCTAGCGACATTAAATTCAAAAGAAGGAAAGGTTAAAACAATGAATGCCATGATAGGAGGGT
Source organism: Artemia sp. Qi Xiang Cuo (assembly GCF_049724085.1). Lineage (NCBI taxonomy): Eukaryota > Metazoa > Arthropoda > Branchiopoda > Anostraca > Artemiidae > Artemia > Artemia sp. Qi Xiang Cuo. The sequence continues at coordinate 8,210,796 of NC_142814.1, forward strand.
ACACCATAAAAGAATACCCATGATTTTCGTAGAAAATCAAGTTATAAAAATTGAAAATGGTATAACATACTTAAAAATATCAAATCTAAGTAATAATAAAATAAAACTGAACCAGGTAGAACTTGGATCAGTAGAAAAGATTTCAAATTCGGAAATAAAATCTATAAACAGTCCAGAATTAAGCGCAAACTTCATTAGCCACGAACATTTATCCTCATTAAAACCGCAACCACAAAATGCAAACCGCAAGACACAAGAAAAGTATGGAATGTCGAAAACGGATTTTTGCAGCAATTTGATTTAAAACATTTACCGGAAAACGTAAAAACTAGGGTGGAAAATATTTTTTGGGATTTTAAATGGATTTTTGCAAGACACAAAGCATATTACAGATTAACTCACTTAATCACGCACAAGATATCCACAGAGGGCCCTCCAATCAAAAAGTCACCGTATAAAACACCTTATCATTTAAAACCATGGCTAGAAAGCCAAATAAAAGAAATGGAAGATCAGGGAATAATTAAAGAAAGTGTAAGTGAATGGTGTTTTCCACTAGTAATAGTCAGGAAAAAAGATAACACCTGGAGATTATTTATAGACTTTAGATCACTAAATGCCGTCATGGTTAAGGACGTGATGAAGTTACCAAGAATTGATACGATTTTAGATTTGTTAGGGGGTTCAAAATATTACACTATTTTGATTTAATAGCAGGAAATTGGCAAAACGCTTTAGATGCAGAAACAAAGCATAAGGCTACAGTAATCTTAGACGATGAAAGAACGTCCACATTTGAACGTATGCCTTTAGGCTTATCATTTAGTCCAAATTGTTTTAGTCGACTAATGAATTTGGTGTTAAAAGATAACAAACCAGGAAGGAAAAAAGATACCTTGGTTTATTTAGATGATGTAATTTTGTTTAATGAAAACCTGGAAGACCACTTGGTCGGACTTAATAAAATACTGGAAAAGTTTGAAAAAGCAGGCTTAAAATTAAAACCAGAAAAGTTAAAAATAGTAGTACCAAAATTAGTTCTTCTTGGACACCTGATAAACCAAGGTACTATTTCACCACATCCAGAAAAAATTACAGTCATGGAAAATTTACAGCCTCCTAAAGATAAAAAAAAGCTGCAGATCAGTTTGTGGTTTGTTAAGCTGTTTTAGACGATATATTAAAAATTATGCCACAATAGCACAACCATTGACAAACCTTTTGAAAAAATCAGGTAAATTCGAATGTCCAGCGGACACAAAACGAGCGCTAAATGAAATAAAAAGGCAATTATTATTGGAGCGAATTTTAAAACTACCTGATTTGTAACAAGACTTCTGTTTTCAGACAGAGACTTCATGGTACAACATTAGGGCCATATTATTAAACAAAAATTCTAAATAAATAGAATCGACAGTACAATAAGTGATCAGTTCACTGTCGAGAGCAGAAAAAAAAACTCGACAGTTGAAAGGGGGCGTTTAGCAGTTGTAGTTTCTACAGAATAATTTCGCCAAGTTGTACTTGGAAAAAAATTCATTTTACGCGTACACCAAAAATCACTAATTTGGCTACATACGATGCAAAATACTTCAGCACGGCTGACACGGTGGATACTGCGTCTACAAGCATATTCATATACCCCAACATATATAAAAGGCCGTACAAACATTTTACCAGACTTTTTGTCACGAAATCCTGATACTGAAGGAAATTTGATAACAGCCATCCAAAACGAACTGGAAGAGCAAGAAATACTGTCAAATGAAAATGTTTCGAATCATCAAGATAAAGACGATTTTTGTTTAGTAATGAAATCCTTTTTATCAAAAGGTACGGAACTACCAGAGCACTTTAAAAATTTTTTAAAGGAGTTAAATAATTTCGATCTTCAAGAAAGTTAAAATCTTCTGGTAAGATATCAGATTCCATCGCAAAAATACATAAACAACGACTTTAAAATTATTCCAGCAATTCCAATATCTCTGGAAGGATAAATTTTACAGATGGTACATGCAACAATTGGCTGTCACATGGGAGAAGCAAAACCTATGGGGAAGCTGAAAGGAAATTTTTATTTTCCAAAAATGTACTCAAAAAGTAAAAGCTTTTATACAAAGCTGCCAAGAGTGCGCCAAACAAAATTCGCCACCAAGGACCCCTAGGGCTGAATTAGGTCAATACCCCACCCCTTCAGGGGTAGGAGAATTAATGTCAAGACGTTTGGGGAACCGGAGGAAGTTTACCAGTTTCCAGGAAAGGAAACAGGTGCGTACTAATCGTAGTCGATCATTCTAATTCATGTATACACGCTTTTCCAATTAAAGACGAAAAGACAAAAACCATTTCGAAAGCTTTGGTCAATCGCCTATTTCTGGAACACGGGATTTTCCCTAGATTTTTACTTCGCGACAATGGGCCATGTTTTAGAGCCGAATATTAGACGAAATTACAGACTATCTGGATGTTAGACGATGGTTTACCTCGTCTTACATGGCAGCAGCTAATGGGAAGGTTGAACGTAAGCATAGGGAATTAGCTTACATGCTGGGAATACATGCAAGAGAGGAAACTGAAAATTGGGATGAACATTTACCATTTGTAGTCTTTGCAATAAATACGGCTTTTTCACGTACCTTAAAAGAAACGCCATTTTTCTGCAACATATAAGAGATCCCAGAATTTGTTTAAATGAAATAAAAAATTACAGAATATATTACAACCTAGACCAATATAAGCAAAAGATTGTGATGCGAATGAAAAAAGCTATGGAACAAGTTAAAGACAATCTGGAAGATGCGAAAACAGAACAAAAAGAAAAATATGACAGAACAAGCAAAAATAAAACGAGTTACTGTTTAGGAGATTTGGTTTATGTTTACAAAACACATCTGGAAGGAACAAATAAGTTAAAACCGAAATGGGATGGACCCTACAGGATTATAAAAATTCTACCAAATAACTTAACATATGTTCTAAAGCATCAGTATAAGGAAAAGCAAGAAGTAGTACACCATAATAGAATGAAAAAGGCATATTTTTAAAAACAGTGGAAAACAGAGCCTATACTTTCAGAAGAAGAAATAGAAGACACGATTTCACCAGTATATATCAGAAGACCATATGAATTTTATGACCTTTTAATGACCACAAAAGTTAGGAGGAGTGGAAGGAGTATTTAGCCCAGTCTTGGATACAAACTCTACACAACAAACAAGAGAAAAAGGGAAATATTCGACACTCATCGGATACTAGTGATGAAGAAAATCAAACACAACATAAGGGTTTAAAATGTGATAAACCAAGGGTAAAATTTACAGAGTAAGAAAAATTGGAAGGAACCAATGAATTATCTGATTTTCATACATTAGACTCACCTACAGTCTTAACGCAAAAATTTCTTTTGGAACAAACGCCATCTACCTGACGCGAGCTAACAGAATGTGACACTGAAAATTCTTCTCCAGAAACCGATATAACTAAACCTGGGCCATCGTCAAGAAAACCCTCTTTAAGAGAAAAATTATGGAGACCATCTTTAAGAGCACAAGTAGCTAAAACACTTATAAAAAAGGCCAAACATCAAGAGAAACAAAGATTAAAGATATTTGACGACGCAACAAAACAGTACTTGGACTCAGAGCCTTATAAACCACACTATAGAGACCGCGGAAAAACTTGCAAATATTATAAGGAAGAAAAGCAAAATTTGGGGTCCAAAACTCGGACCAGGAAACGGAGAAAGGCAGAACAAGCGCAGCCCCCAGCGGATTAATATTTGAATAAAACAATTATAACAAAAAAATATTAAATAAAAATAAAACGAGTAAAAAGCCTCTCAAGAAATATATATATATTTTTTTCTTTTTAATCGGTATATAAATAACATCAAGTTTTTCTTCAAATATATATCGCCAGTAAAAATTATTACCGTCACGTTCTAACGCTAAGTGACATCATAGGTCCCTGCAAAAATTTTGTTTCCGAGACGAGATAAAATTTCACGAATGGTGTAGCCTACTGACAAGACTTGTCAAAAAGAGTAACCTTCATTAAAAGAAAATAAGTAAGGCCACGTAAATTTTAAATGGGTGTAGTGAACCTAATTAAATTATACATTTAAAGAATCAGCATTAAAAGGCTATTCTTTTGATATGTATATTGGAAAAATATATTTTGGGGGGATAATTAATTAAAAAAAAAAAAAACGAAGGATGTTAGTGTACTGAAAAAGGGTCATTGGAAGCTAGCAAATTTGGAGTGAGCTCAATCACTGCTGGTCTCTTGTTGTTAAGTAAATGCGAAGCATCTACTGACCTTTGACTCTCGGTAACACCTCCAGTCGAATTAGAAAAAAAAATTTGTTTTGAAGAAATTTAAAAATAATTATAATTCGAAAGGCAGCGAGGGTTTACATGAATCCGGAAATGTATAAGCTAGCTGTAATGTTGTTATAAATAGTAGAAGATATAATAAATTAAACCCTTACTAATAAGGACGATATATATAAACAAGAAGCCGTAGATAAAATGGGTCAAAATTTAAAAAAGTATAGCACAGTGTAAAGCAAAGTTTTCTCGGGTATAATTAATTTCAAATATTAAATAAATTCACAACACACCATTAACGGATATAACCAGGGCGAGGACATTGCAGGTGAAAGATACCAATGACAAGACCATTGGCATTTAAAAACAAAACTGCTAAACGTCTTGTCATTGGGGGGGGGGGGAACCACCAAGCTAACCAAATGTATATCAAGAATAAAAGTCAAACTTGGGAGGAGATTTGAGCTGAATGTTCTGGAAGGGTCCTACTTCCTAAAAAAAAAAAATAAATAGGACGTAGTCACGCTTCCAGGGCACTAAACCCATAAACTTGTAGAGCAGGGTAATAGTCAAAATAGTAAAATATCATAAAAGGGAAAAACTACACACAGTGACTGTAAAAATCTAAGGTTTAAATCGAACTGAGGAAAAGACCAGACGCGATTAGTATAAAAGATTAGAGGGAAACCACAATACATAAACCCTATCTCTAAAAGCATTTGGCACGAAATAGGCACTACTTCTTGGGGAGATACCATAGACAAAGAATATGTGTCTGCGATGAAAAACCACACAATTTTGTGGGAATCAGGATATCGTAAAAACGTACATTTTTATGAATAAATGAGAACTAGCAAATGCGGGGCAAAGCTTAATTAAAAATGTTCTAAAATCAGCTGGAAAAAAATACAGGTTGCAAAAATTAGAAACCCCCCTCCCCACCTCTTAAAAATAGGGAGATAATGAAATTGACCATAGAAGGGCAATCAGCATAACAACTTGTTGAGGGTTTTTGAAAAATACGTGAAACATATAAATATAGGCTTAGGAAAGACATATTTTACTGAAAAAGCGGTAAAAGACTTGAAAAAAACCTTAGGCTCCATTGAAATAGCGAATAAAAAAAAAGATAAGGGTTAAAGTTGAAAAAATAAAAAGAAGAAAATAAAATGAAAATAAACTGAAGGAAGTCAGTTAAACTCTGTTAGAAGCACTTATTAAACTTGCCGAACGAAACTAGTATGAATATTGTACTAAATAAGTAAAAAAAGTAACATTAATTGTACTGAAAATTGTACTAGCATGGCATAGAAAATTATAGAGTAAGGCGCATAATAGCCTTAAGAACCTATAAATTACTGTGTGCCATGAAGGCCAGGAATGTTTTGTGCAGAAGGGCCACATTTCTGATAAAAGAATATCCCAAAAGAAAATTGTGGCAACAAATAAAAAAGTGTGGCAATTATATAAATAATTAATTAGAGTGTTTGCAGGTTCATAATAGTCTTTTTAGCTCTAGCCACGACAAGAGGACCTGGAAACGTTATAAGGAGCTACCAGAAGGCAGTCATTGTAAGCGAACCTTCAGGTTACAGGCAAAGTCATTTGATAATGGCATTACAGGTATAAGGGGAACAGCAAAATTTTTTTAGCTTATCAGATATAAGCTGTAAATAAAGCTGTAATAACGTTATAAAACTGTCTCAAGTACCTAGAAATTCGAAAAGAATTGAAAAGCTTAAAAGTCTGAATAAACAAACAGGCTTATAAGCTAATGACAGTTAATGACACAAGTGGGTTCGAAATAGAACCAAAGTTTTAAAACAAAATGTATATAGTCGTATATGGGAAAAGTTATATGGTTGTAACAAATGTAATTGATAAAATATCTACTGTTATAAATATATTTTGAAAACCTTTTATAAACAGAGAATTGTATTAAAAAAAATATATAGAAATGTAAATAGAAAAGTTATGTTATATGAAATATTGCCAAGCCCTTATTTAGAGGCTAATCACAGTTATTAGTTATAGTGCATAAATCTATTTGTTGGAGTTGCTTTTGTTTTGTAAATATTTTAATTTCAGTTAGGACTTATCATATAAAAATCTTGACGGACTTATTTAAAAGTTGTACAAAGAATAAATATGGCAGTGATTAAATAAATTATTAAAGTACATAATTATTATTTGTTTTTAACAATTAAGTTATGTATCAACATAACTTTTGTTAATATATATACATATATATATCCTAAACTATGCATGTAAATATAGTGAATTAAATGTTGAGTATTTGTGTTTTTTTTATGTATATATCATTCAAGAAGTATCCTAAATTAATACTTCATAAGCAATTAACAAAATAATAATTGGAATTATATCCAATGCTAATCATTACCGTGTATTGTTTTTTAATGCTTTCAGTTTTAAACAGTTGTTAAATATCCGATTTAGTTTTGCGAATTAAAAAAAAATGCTTATGTAAGCTATTACACAATGCTTATATATATATATACTATGTTTTTATCAACTTTAAGTTTTAACTAGTGATTTAATGTTATATGTAAATATTTGACCTCGAGTCAGCGTATTAATAATTTTTATTGTGAAATAATCCGTTTAGTATTAAGTTTGAAAGAATAATCCAGCAAGAAACATAATGTTTCGATTTAAGCGGGATATTAATTTTGGAGTAATTAAAAGAGAGAAAAGTAAATAAAAGAATTACACTTTACGAAGTTGAGTGTTTCTTTCTACTATATATGTAAAACTATATGCTTTATATGTATACTAATGTGAATATTTATTTTACATACAGACTTAGCTATTTTTTTTGGAAATCAAATTTTTTGAAGCATCTTTTCGGATCCATTTTTTCCTTCAATAACATTTTGACATATTTTTGAAAAGTAACAAATTTTGAAGAAACTTCAAATACATCCTGATATTATCGTCTCATACCATCAGAAACCAAACCATACTTGATCAACTGATATTTAGAAACTATAGCAGTAATACGGACTTTACTACAAGTTCATCAAAAGTGAGATAAAATCAGAACTTAATTTAGGCCTAGGTATTGTGCTACATAGCCCAAATGGCTTATGTTATTGAAATATGTAAAAATGCTTTGTGCTGGAAAAATATTTGAAAATTAATAAATCAGTAATGTTATATGTAATTTATCCAAGGTAATTCTAAAAAAAAAATTAAACAATAGATCAACCACATCACACAGATAAATTAAATTATTAAGGGGAATTAAATTTAAACTCAAATAACTCATAAGCTTGTCTAATATAACTTGAAATCTAGTTTAAGCAAAACCACTAATATTATGTTTAAGCCGCTTGGGGTCAAGTTAAAACAGAAGATGCATATGAAGATGGTAAAAGAGTAATTGTCAGTCCTAGAGACAGAGAAAAAGAGAAACAAGGATGAATTTCAAATTAAAATCCTTTGACAAAACAAAATCATGGCCTATATTGGACCAGAAACATAACCCTAAGGAAACCCATTGAGGATAGATGCACATAATGACCCAAAGATGGCAGCATAATAGCTGTAAACGAAATTAAGTTGTTTTAAAAGTAAAATATTGAGAATTGGGACAATTCTTCTTTAAATGGGGAGTATTGTGGTAAAGCTTTCTAATTTAGTTAATTATTAATTTAGTAAAAATATATAAGACGCAAATATGAAGTTTTGAAATACCACTTTTTGTTAAGATAAGGAACATATCCTTCCAAGTTCTGTTTAACGGGAAACTGAGAAATTACCACTTCCAAGCGATTATGTGGGAAGGTGTGGGTGATAAAAATGCATAAAAGATAAATTTTAACGGAAGGAAGGATTCTGATACTAACTTTATGCCGGACTGACCTCTGGTTCGTTATTTTTGGAAATACCTTGGAATTTTGTCTTACCCTTGTAGGTGTCTGTATCTTATTATATATATTATTGTAGTTTCTGAGACTTGTGGTCTACTTGGGACAGCCAGTCCCAGTAGAGTATCTATATCTGTAATTATTATGTATAAATTGAATAAAAGTATTGTATTTTAGACAACCTCTCTACGATCTACCTTTAGCCCCTTGAACATACCCAGTCGGTACGCCTCGTTATTTTGGTCATAGCCTAAGGCACGCTACCAAAGTTTAATTACCTTAGGGCCAGAGTTTATCTCCCATATAAAGGGAGAATAAAGGCATCTACAACAACACCACTAAAATACCCTAAAATACACTTCACAACAACTTCACAACACCAGTAATAGAACAACGATGAAGAAAAAGTACACGTAAAAACAAATGTATTTTAACTGATAAACAAACCTTCCTTTGGGGGCTCTTCTAAATATCAAGTCGACAAAGAATTGAATCCAGACGCTACAAATAGCCTAACATCCAAAGAAAATTGAATTACTCTGATTTAGGTCCCAAGCTACTCTGGGATCTAGGGTAATAAGACGGTTAATGGAGCAGCTATGACTGGACGAACACTTTCAGGATGTAGACTAAAAGTTGAGGTGGATCAGTAAGGAGGTGGAGCGTCGGGAGATTCGAAAAAAATTTTCGAAGCAAAACCTGATGCAATGAAACAAATTAAGCTCCGAAGCTTAGCACATACTGAATAAACCAGTGCTGCAGCTAAGAAGGTTAGATATAACAATGTTGACTGAAGCAATAGTAGGAAAAGAAAATTTCGGGAAGCAACTTGTTCAAATAGGGAAGGCCCTTTTCGTCAAAATTGTAACATGACTGCGTCCAACAGCAGACAAATTATTTGGCAAGGATGAGGCCAAGCTTATCATTAGTTTCCTTTCCAACTAATTTTTTTTTTGGGGGGGGGGGAGGGAGTATGGAGGCAATGCATTTCGACCAAAGTGTATGGGTCTGCACCACCATAAAATATATACTAAGTTAATTTTCTAATGGATTCCATACTTTTCGGCGATGACTTGAATGTAGCCGGGAGGAGAGTTGCAGATGATAGGTACGATATATAGTCCCTGTATATATCGCCCCAATATATCTTATACTCCCTATAGGAATGATAATAATCCCTGAAAAATATTTTGGAAATATTGTTCAGGTTTCTTGCTGAAAGTTTGGTCAGGTATTTTATTTCTTTCTAGGATATATACAATTTCAAATTTTAATATTGTCCTCTGTCAGCCTAAGGGTTTGATGCTATTACTTCCTGAATGACTAAAATCCAATTACGATGAATACTCATCCAATCAAAAGAAACTACATTTACTCAACTTATCAAAATATCATGTCCGCACTCTCCTAGAAACGGCTAACAGGATAGATATGAAGCTTGCAACGGGTATTAGGGGCATAATTGACTCCAAGCTGGGACTCAAAAGAAGCCTCTAGTCAAAAATAAATTTTTGCATCCAGGCTACCAAAATAGCATGTGCCCATGACGGGTTTGGCACTCGAGTTAAAGATTTCAGAGGGTTGGGAGAGAGGGTAAGAAAGACGAAGAGACTAGTAGACGATCTTTTTTATATGATAACACTAAAAAAAGGTATTCTCTTTTTTAAATTGTGATTATACCCCCCCCCCCCCCCAATTGGTGCCTTTAAATTAAAAATTAACATTAAACAAAAAAAATCTGGGTTTTCTTCTAACTTTAAGGAAATAAGCTGAGAGCTGAGTTGCCACCAGACGAAATGAAAATAACTAGATTTTTAAAAGAAGAACGGTATTTTGTTTTTCAATTGAAAGTAAGGAACATTATTAAAATGAAATACAAACAAAATAATTCCGTTCATGAGAGGAATTGCCACCTCTTCCTTCTCTCTTTACAGTAATTTTTTAAGGCTTTAGAGAAGCTTCTTATTCCAATTAAACGGTTCCTATCGTTTTTATAAAATTGAAACAAAATCTGATTTTTTGTGCAAGGAGCGAGGAATTGAGGAGGGGGCAACCTCTTCACATGCAAAATAATTTCCATTCGTTTTAAGTTTAATGCTCCTTAGTTTCATATGAAAAATAATTGTTTTTTTTTTATTTCTGATTGGTTGTCGAATCATGCTGGGAAATTCCCCTACACTTTTGTGGAGTATTCGATCCTGTTTCTTGAGAAAAATTTCTCCCACTGAAAATTTGTCCATGGAAAGCCCTTTCTGTTTAAAACTCTCTCTTCGCTAAAAATTCACGCAGCGTAATTCTCCCTGGAAAATTCTCCTTATCTGTCGATTCTTGAAGTATGCAACGGAAATATTAGAAGTGACCCCTTTGAAATCCTAACCGATATTTCGGATGAAGCTAAAAACCTAAATATGAAATTAAATTCCACTAAATCAAATATAATGACGATAAATTTCTTGAAATCCACTCCCACTTTCCTTGACTCTATCCCCTCAGATATTTCTGTGTCTTCCTTTAAATTACTTGTGGTTACAACTTCCTATAATTTAAAGTGGGATATCCACATATATTGTCCATAGAGCTAATGCATCCATGTCTCTATTTAAGATGTTGAATAAATTTAACGTCCCTCCATCCCATTCTTTAAGGATCTATACTTCCTTTGTCCGCCCGCATCTTGAATATGCTTGTCAAGTTTGGCATCCTGGCATCTCCCGTGAGGAATCAGATAAAATTGAATCTATTCAAAAAAAAGCCCTGAGAATAATTTTTAAAGAAGCTTTGGTACCATATTCACTCCTTCTAAAAAAGGTCAAGCTGGTAACCCTTGAGCACAGGAGATGAACGCTGTGCCTCCGTTTTGCAAAAAATGCAATAATAAACCCTCGTACGGAAAACATTTTCCCCAAAAGACACTCCCCATCCAGACACCGCCTGCCACGTACTGTTTCTGAACCCGTCCCTATCTTGTCTCCCATCCGTTGCTTAACCTCCGGGTGTGAAAAGGCCTTTGTCCCCTTCATTACTGATCAAATAAACCACTAGTTTTTTTGTTGTTTTTTTTTTGTACCGGTAATGCCCAAGTTTGTGTCCGTTTGGTTCTTTCGTTCCCTCCCCCTTGTTTATATGTTATCTTTTAAATCTTTTTAACACTATTTTTATCTCAATATTTTTTTTTGGTTTTGTCTTAGTTTTTTCTTTTTAACTTTCTTGCATTTGACACTTTTATTAGACTAATGAATGGCTTTGCCTTTCTGATACTGTTGTTTTTGGCATTGTTTAGCCAGTTTTTTAGTTGTTGTGCTATTTTTATGATTTTTTTATATGATTCTGAAATTTGAATTCGGCCCTTAGGAACTTCCTTCTCTCTTTACAGTAATGTTTTATGACTTTAGAGAAGCTTCATATTCCAATTAAACGGTTCCTATCGTTTCAGAAGTTTTTTTCATAAAATTGAGACAAAATATGATTTTTTGTGCAAGCAGCGAGGAATTGAGGAGAGGGAAACCTCTTCACATGCGAAATAATTTCCATTCGTTTTAAGTTTAATGCTCCTTAGTTTCATTTGAAAAATAATTGTTTTTTTTTATATTTCTGATTGGTTTTCGAATCATGCTGGGAAATTCGCCTACACCTTTGTGGAGTATTCGATCCTGTTCCTTGAGAAAAATTTCTCCCACTGAAAATTTGTCCATGGATAGCCCTTTCTGTTTAAAACTCTCTCTTCGCTAAAAATTCACGCAGCGTAATTCTCCCTGGAAAATTCTCCTTATCTGTCGATTCTTGAAGTATGCCACAGAAATATTAAAAGTGACCCCTTTGAAATCCTAACAGATATTTCGGATGAAGCTAAGAACCTAAATATGAAATTAAATTCCACTAAATCAAATATAATGACGATAAATTTCTTGAAATCCACTCCCACTTTCCTTGACTCTATCCCCTCAGATATTTCTGTGTCTTCCTTTAAGTTACTTGTGGTTACAATTTCCTCTAATTTAAAGTGGGATGTCCACATAAAGATATTGTCTATAGAGCTAATGCGTCCATGTCTCTATTTAAGATTTTGAATAAATTTAACGTCCCTCCATCCCATTCTTTAAGGATCTATACTTCCTTTGTCCGCCCGCATCTTGAATATGCTTGTCAAGTTTGGCATCCTGGCATCTCCCGTGAGGAATCAGATAAAATTGAATCTATTCAAAAAAGAACCTTAAGAAATATTTTTAAAGAAGCTTTGGTACCATATTCACTCCTTCTAAAATAGGTCAAGCTGGAAGCTCTTGAACACAGGAGATGAACGCTGTGCCTCCGTTTTGCAAAAAATGCAATAATAATCCCTCGCACGGAAAACATTGTCCCCAAAAGACACTCCCCATCCAGACACCGCCTGCCAAATACTGTTTCTAAACCCGTCCCTATCTTGTCTCCTATCCGTTGCTTAACCTCTGGGTATGAAAAAGCCTTTGTCCCCTTCATTACTGATCAAATAAACCACTGTTTTTTTTTGTTTTTTTTTGTACCGGTGATACCAAGGTTTGCGTCCGTTTGGTTCTTTCGTCCCCTCCCCCTTGTTTATATGTTCTCTTTTAAATAGTTTTAACACTATTTTTATCTCAATCTTTTTTTTGGTTTTGTTGTAGTTTTTCCTTTTTAACTTTCTTGCATTTGTAATTTTTTTTAAAACTAGTGAATGGCTTTGCCTTTCTGATACTGTTGTTTTTGGCATTGTTTAGCCAGTTTTTTTTTGTTGTTGTGCTATTTTTATGATTTTTTTTTTATATGACTTTGAAATTTGAATTCGGCCCTTTGGGGCTTGTGATAGTCATTTTTTGAAATAAATATCTTAATATCTTATCTTATCTGCAAATGATTTTTTTTTTTAAGAACAATAATATAGAAATTCAGAACTATCCTTAGAAATCCTGAAGAATCAACTAGTGAGATGATTATGGATTTGAACGATCAAGGACCGCTACCACTAATAACCCTAACCACCAACGATTTCAACCTCCAAGGGGCCCTCTCTCCAAAACCTCCAAGAGATCCCCTTCCCCCAGTTTTTTGGGCCCTCCACTATTTCAATTTTAATGTTTTTTAACATGGAAATTTTTTTCAACTTTTTTTTACATTTCTTAAAATAACATGAAATATACTTTAAATAAAAAAAATTCAAATTTAATATTTTTGAACTACAAAATGGGAATGATATTGATACATTAGTCGTGACTTTTACTATTAGAAAAATAAGGTTTGTATTAGCACTTTTTTTCTGACTTGGAATTTTTGTGAATTAGACAATTTTTGAGCATTTTTTTATTTATGCGGCTGTATTAGTGGTACTCTATAGCTGCCCATCAACACTACGCGGCTGTACCAGTGGTACTCTTTTGCTAGTTATCGACCCTACCTTGTTTATTGTATGTATTAAATCAGTAATTTTTCTACATTGGAAGGATAAACACTAGCATCATATTCTTTAAACAAAAAGTGAAAATTATTTATTCGAAGACAGTGTGTGCTCATTATAACTTCGTCGTTGCACTGAATGCTGATAAAGACCAATAATTGAACTATGAAACAAGTCCTAGTGGGAATCTTATTGGAAAAACATGCGAACCTTGGTGTGGCAGTGATATTGAATTTCTTTGGAGTATCGAAAAAATTCAATGGTCATGCAGTTAGTTATGCCTGAGTAAAATTTCCAGAAATGACAATTTTCAAAGATAATGCAAGCCTATAACTAATAGTTGATGACGAGGGTAGACTTCTTGCTCATTTTGCGGGTAACACATTACCTCTTGATAAATCATGTCAATATCTTTGTTGTATTACCATTCAACAGAACTTAAAAGTAAGACAAGCGTACTCCAGCATCAATGTCATAAATCATATCATTTGTTTGTGTCGGAACTGAGGACTCTGTAAAAATAATGGGATAATAGACAATGTAATCGAGAGCGAAATTAAAAGAGCATGGACAGGTAACATTGCCAGTGAAACTAAAGACAATTCAATGAATAGCAAAGCATCACTGAACGTTAATAGTATCAATGATAGTTTACCATCAGTTACTATTATTGAACAGAATAATACCAGTGATGAAAAAGTAAAAATTAAATACATCAAGAAAGTGTGTTCATATTATAAAGTAATTGTAGCATTAAATGTTGACAAGAACAAATTTTTGAACTATGAAACAAGCATTAATGGTGATCTTATGAGAAATGTATAAGTGCGTTGTCAAGACAGCGATGAGCTAAATTCCTTTGGAGTACCGAGAAAATTCATCATTGATAATGGTGGATATAATAGAATAATTTCCAAGATATAATATTGTATAAAGATAATTCATGCCTAAAATTAATGGTAAACAACGAGGGTCAACTTCTTGCTCAGAGTGCGGGTAACACGCTACCTACTGATAGCTCCTATTGCATTTGTTCTGGTATTAGTATTCAAATGAAACCAAAGAAAAAATGAAAGGCCTACTGCTGCACTAATGTCACAAATCATATCTTATCACTGTGCCAGTACTGTAACCTGTGTAAAAATAATGTGTTAATAGACAATGAAATCACTGGCAAAATAAAAAGGGCATTAGCAGATAATATCATCATAAAAATTAATGACAATTCTAAAAAAGCCAAGCATCCATGAATGTTGCTAGTACTACTGATCATATAGTCAATAAATGTAATAATACCAAATATGAAATGCATACCGAGCCTGTAGGTGACACCCCATTAAAACAATGAATGACTCAAATGGATTAATGATTGCTCTACTGGTAACGAACTAAGAGAAGAGAGTAGCTACAGTATCAAAAGAGAACATGATGAATTATTTTATGGGACAGATTCAAAGTGTCCAAAGTTGTTCAATGATATTTATAATGTATAATGATGTATGTAATATATTTTAAAATTAATATTGTACATAGCATTGTTTCAATAATAATATTTTATACATTACTTTTGTTGATTTTAGGAAAATATAATTAAGTTCTTAGTAAAGTCGCTTTCAATAAATTTGATTTTGCATAGACTGTTCAGAGGCCTATTATGAATCCTAAGCAATCACAAAATGATTATTAAAAGATCCAGAATTAAAGTGGGAATTTTCTCTTTTTAGGGAAAAAGTTTGGAACAGAAGTTGAAAATTTTTTCTCTTCATTGAGAAAATTCAGAACTGGTATAGAACTATTTTTTATCTTCTTTGGAAAAATTTACAATTGAACTGTAGCTTTTTTTCTCTCTTCGTTGGAAAAATTCAGAAGAGAACTTGAACACTTGTTCACTTCCATGAGAAAATTCAGATATAAAATAGAACTTTATCTCTCTTAGGGAAAAAGATTCAGAAAGGAAATTTTCTTCACTTCTTTGAGAAAACTCAGAATTAAAGTTGAACTGAAGAGGAAGTTTTTTCTCTTCTATGGAAAAATTCGAAATTGAAGTAGCTTTTTTCTCTCTTTCTTAAGAAAATCCAGAAGAGAAATTGAACTTTTCTTCGTTTCTTTGAGAAAACTAAGAATTAAAGGGGAACTTTTTCTCTTCTTTGGAAAAAATTCAGAAGAGAGCTCAAACCTTTCTTCATCCCTTTGAGAAAACACAGAATTAAAGTGGAACTATTTCTCTGCTTGTGGAAAAATTCAGAATCGAAGTAAAGCTTTTTCTATATTCTACGGAAAAAAATTACTTCTCGTCTTTGAGAAAATCCAGAACTGAAGTGGAAGTTTTTGTTTTTTATTTTAATTGGAAAGATAAGAATTGAACTGTAACTTTTTTTTCTTTGAGAAAATTCGGAAGATAACTTGAACTTTTCTCCAATTTGTTGAGAAAACTCAGAATTACAGTGGAAATTTTTCTCTTTTTGGGGAAAAATTCAGAATCATACGGAAAAAAATTTATATCTCGTCTTAGAGAAAATTCAAAACTAAAATGGAAGTTTTGTTCTTTTTTTATTTTAATTGGCAAAATTAAACTGAGGTGGAAGTTTTCTTTTTTTATTTACATTGGAAAAATTAGAATTGAACTGTAACTTTTTTCATTTCTTTGAGAAAATTCAGAAGAGAACTTGAACTTTTCTCTACTTGGTTGAAAAAACTCAGAATTACATTCGATATTTTTCTCTTCCTTAGGAAAAATTCAGAAGAGAACTCGAACTTTTCTTCACTTCTTTGAGAAAACACAGAATTAAAGTGGAATTTTTTCGCTTCTTGGGGATAAATCGGAATCGAAGTTTAGCTTTTTCTATCTTCTACGGAAAAAATTTATTCCTCATCTTGTAAAATTCAGAACTGAAGTGAAAGTTTTCTTTTTTTCATTTTCATTGGAAAATATAGAATTTAACTGTAATTTTTTTTCTCTTCATTGAAAAAATTCACTATAGTAAAATTTTTTACTGTAGTGAATTTGATTGACAATGTGAGAATTCACTAAAAATGAATTCACTATAGGAACAGAAGTTGGAATTTTTTTCTTCTTAAAGAAAATTCAGAAATGATGAGGAGTTTTTTTCTCTTCCTTGGAAAAATTCAGAATTGAACTTTTTTTTACTCTCTCCATTTGGAAAATTCAGAAGAGAACTTGAAGTTTTCTTCACGTCTTTGAGAAAACTCAGAATCAAAGTGGAACCTTTTCTCTTCTTTGGGAAAAATTAAGAAGAGAAGTATAACTTTTTCAGTATTCTGCAGAAAAATTCAGAAAAGAACTTGAAATTTCTATCTCTTTGTCGGATACGTCGGATAACCTTGACAATATCTAAGTATCAGAGTGAATAAATTTTTTGTCAACATATTTTGTCAGATGTCTTCCTTGGAAAATTCAGAATTGAATTCTAACTTTTTTTGTCTCTTTCTTTAGAAAATTCAGAAGAGAACTTGATATTGCTATCTCTTTGACGGATAAGTCAGATAATATTGATAAAATCTAAGTATCAGAGAATAAACTCTTTATCAACATATTTCCTCGGATACGTCGGATAACATTGTCAAAATCTAAGTATCAGAGCGTAAATAAATTCTTGATTAACATTCTTTATCTAGATCATTTATCGGATATGTCAGATAACATTGACAAAATATATGTATCAGAGTGAATAAATTCATTATCAACAACTTTTACCGGTATAAATCGGATAACAATATCAAAATCTAAGTATCAGAGTGATTAAATTCTTCAATCAACAGTTTTGGTCAGATACATTGGATAACATTGACAAAATCTGTCTATAAGAGTGAATAAATTCTTTATCAACATATTTTTTCGGATATGTGGGATGACATTGACAAAATCTAAGTATCAGAGTGAATAAATTCTTTGTCAAAATCTTTTGTCGGATATATAGAATAACATTGTCAAAATCTAAGTATCAGAGCGAATAAATTCTGTATCAACATCTTTTGTCAGATATATAGGATGACATTGACAAGATCTAAGTATCAGAGTGAAAAAAACAATTATAAACATCTTTTGTCAGACGCACCAGATAAATGTGACAAAATATAAGGATCAGATTGAACAGCATCTTTATAAATATCTTTTGTCGGATAACATTGATAAAATCTAAGTATAAGAGTGAATAAATTCCTTATCAATGTCTTTTGTCAGATACATTGGATACAATTCACAAAATCTAAGCATCAGAGTGAATAAATTCTTCATCAGTTTCCTTTGACAGATACGTTTGATAACATTGACAAAATCTAAGTATCAGAGTGAATAAATTCTTTATCAACATCTTTTGTCGGATACGTCGGATAGCATTCACAAAATCTAAGTATCAGAGTGGATAAAACCTGTATCAACGTCTTTGTCAGATACGTTTGAGAACATTGACCAAATCTAAGTACCAGAGTAAATAAATTCTTTATTAACATTCTTTTTCAAGATCATTTATCGGATACGTCAGATTGCATTGAGAAAACCTATGTATCAGTGTGAATAAATTCACAAACTCTAACTATCCAAAAGATAGCATTGACAAAATCTAACTATAAGAGTGAATAAATTCTTTATCAATATATTTTGTCGGATATGTTGGATAACAATGACAAAATCTAAGTAAGAGAGTGAATAAATTTCTTATCAACCTCTTTTGTCCGATACATTGGATAACATTCACAAAATCTAAGTATCAGAGTTGATAAATTCTTTATCATTGTCCTTTGTCAGATACGTTTGATAAAATTGACAAAATCTAAGTATCAGAGTGAGAAAATTTTTTATCTACATTCTTTGTTGGATCCTTCGGATAACTTTCACAAAATCTAAGTATCAGAGTGAATAAATTCTATATCATCGTCTTTTGTCAGATACGTTTGATAACATTGACAAAATCTAAGTACGAGAGTGAATAAATAATTGATTAACATTCTTTATCGACATCATTTATCGGATACGTCAGATAACATTTACAAAATATATGTTTCATTCCTTATCAACATCTTTTACCGGTATACATCGGATAATAATATCAAAATCTAAGCATCAGAGTGATTAAAATCTTCATCAACATTTTTGGTCAGATAAACTCGATAACATTGACAAAATCTGTCTATCAAAGTGAATAAATTCTTTATCAACATATTTCGTCGGATATATTTGACACAATCTAAGTATCAGAGTGAATAAATTCTTTATCAACATCTTTTTTCGGACAAGTTGGATTAAAAAAATCTCGAATGTGGTTGCTATAGTGCAAAAGTACATAATGAGGAGTGTGACCTTTCTTTAGGTAAAATTATACTAGGTTAAGTAGTCCAGTACTTAGCCTAGTGTAAGTTAACCTAGAAAAAAGTGAAACTCCTCATTATGTACTTGTGCATTATAACGACCAAAGCCAAGACTTGTTTTTATATTCGACTTGCTCGGCAAAAGATGCTGATAAGGAATTTATTCACTCTGATACTTAGATTGTGTCAATGTTATCCGACATATCTGACAAAATATGTTGATAAAGAATTTGTTTACCCTGATAGTTTGATTTTTTCAATGTATTTGGTGTTGATGTCAATGTCATCAACACTAAAGATGTTGATGAAGAATTTAGTCTCTCTGATACTTAGATTTTGTCAATGTTATCCTATATGTGTCTGAGAAAAGATGTTGATATAGAATTTAATAACACTGATACTTAGATTTTGATAATGTTATTCGACGTATCCGCCAAAGGATGTTGATAAAAAATTCATTCACAGTGATGCTAAGATTTCATCAATGTTATCCTATGTGTCCGACAAATGATGTTGATAAAGAATGTTGATAAGGAATTTAGTTACTGATACTTAGATTTTGTCAATTTTATCAAACGTATCTGACAAAAGACGTTGGTAAAGAATTTATTCACCCTGATACTTAGATTTTGTCAATTTTATCCTATGTATCCGACAAAAGATGTTAGTAATGATTTTATTCCCTCTGATACTCATATTTTGTGAATGTTATCCGACGCATCCGACAAAAGATGCAGATATAGCATTTATTCACTCTGATACTTAGATTTTGTCAATGCTATACGACGTATCCGACAAAGAGATATAAATTTCAAGTTCTGTTCTGAATTTTTTTGTAGAAGACTGAAAAAGCTATACTTCTCTTCTCAATTTTCCCCTAGAAGAGAAAAGGTTACCTTTTAATTCTGAGTTTTCTCAACGAAGCGAAGAAAAGTTGAAGTTCTATTCTGAGTTTTCCAAAGGAAGAGAGAAAAAAAGAAGTTGGAGTTCAATTCTGAATTTTTCCAAGGAAGAGATTCACCAAACTATGTTCATAAGGAATTTATTCTCTCTGATACTTAAAATTTGTCAATGTTATCTGACGTATCGGACAAAGAGATAGAAATTTCAAGTTCTCTTCTAAATTTTTCTGAAGAAGACTGAAAAAGTTACACTTTTCTTCTTAATTTTTCCCGGGGAAGATTGAAAGGTTCCACTTTGATTTTGAGTTTTCTCAAAGAAGTGAAGAAAACTTCAAGTTCTCTTCTAAATTTTCTAAAGGAAAATAGAAAAAAATGAGACTTCAATTCTGAACTTTTCCAAGGAAGAGAAAACAAGTTTCCACATCATTTCTGAATTTTCATCAAGAAGCCAAAAAAATTCTATTTCTGTTCTGAACTTTACCATAGTGAATTTTCTAAATGAAGAGAAAACAATTACAGTTCAATTCTAATTTTTCTACGAAAATAAAAAAAGAAAACTTCCACTTCAGTTCTGAATTTTCTTAAAGACGAGAAATATGTTTTTTCCGTAGAAGATAAAAAAAAGTTATGCTTCGATTCTGATTTTTTCCCTAAGATGAAAAAAGTTCCACTTTAATTTTGTGTTTATTCAAAGAAGTGCAGAAAAGTTCAAGCTCTCTAAGAACTATTTCCCAAAGAAGAGAAATAGTTCCACTTTAATTCTGAGTTTTCTCAACGAAGTGAAGAAAAGTTCAAGTTCTCTTCTGAATTTTCTCAAAGAAAAGAAAAGAGTTACAGTTCAATTCTAATTTTTCCAATGAAAAAAAAATAAAACTTCCACTTCAATTTAATTTTTCCAATGAAAATAAAAAAAGAAAACTTTCACTTCTGATCTGAATTTTCTCAAAGATGAGATATAAATTTGTTCCCTAGAAGATAGAAAAAGTTATGCTTCGATTCTGAGTTTTTCCCCAAGAAGAGAAAAAGTTCAACTTTAATTCTGTGTTTTCCGAAAGAAGCGAAGGAAAGTTCAAGTTCTCTTCTGAATTTTTCCCAAAGAAGAGAAAAAGTTCCACTTTCATTCATAGTTTTCTCAACGAAGTGAAGAGAAGTTCAAGTTCTCTTCTGAATTTGCTCAAAGAAAAGAAAAAAGTTACAGTTTAATTGTAATTTTTCCAATAAAAATAAGAAAAAGAAAACTTCCACTTCAGTTCTGAATTTTTTCAAAGACGAGAAATAAATTTTTCCGTAGAAGATAGAAAAATATATGCTTCGATTCTGAATTTTTCCCCAAGAAGAGAAAAAGTTAGACTTTAATTCTGTGTTTTCTCACAGAATTGAAGAAAAGTTCAAGTTGCCTTCAGAATATTTCCCAAAGAACAGAAACGGTTCCACTTTAATTCTGAGTTTTTTCAACGAAGTGAAGAAAAGTTCAAGTTTTCTTCTGAATTCTGAATTGAAGAAAAGAAAAAAGAAAATTTCCATTTCAGCGTAATTTTTCCTATGAAAATAAAAAAAAAGAAAACTTCCACTTCTGTTCTGAATTTTCTCAAAGACGAGCAATAAATTTTTTCCGTAGAAGATAGAAAAAGTTATACTTCGATTCTGAATTTTTCCCTTTGATTCTGAATTTTTAGTAACTCATATAAAAGATATTGCTCATATACACGTTCTTCCTTCCTATAAATTTCACCATCAGCAAGTTCCAAATCATGGTTGCAACCTACTAAAGAGTGAACAAAAGCCCATAATAACCAAAAGTTAAAAAACTCGTTTTGAAATAAACTGCCTGGTGAAAAAAATTAAGCATCTCACACTGAATCAGGAATGATAACTAGTGTTTCCGTTAATCTTAAAAGTAAAAGTTAATTGTGAAAAGAAATGTACAGTGATTTCTAAAAAGAGCCTGAAACCCCTTGAAAATGGCGTCAGATCAAAATGAAAACTAAACCATTGCAATCAGCATGGTCCAAAACTTTTTGTAGGATAATTACAGTCCACCACATTTAACACCAAGGAAAAGCACTTTTTTGCATGGGTAGCAATGATGTCTCCTTTTTTTCTTTCTTTTTTTTCACCAGGGCTAACCAATGGCCAGAACATTATAGAGATGTTTAATTTCTCACTAGAATGGAAATTAAATTTTCTAGTGCTATTTTAAAGTGACCAAAAACATTAAAGGGCCAAAAGCCCCCCGCTCCCTGCAGGCCCCCTCCCCCAAAAGTAGTCCTATAAAAATTTTGAGATAGCAATTTTGTTTAACATAGCTTAAAGGTCCAATATATATGGTTTTGATGTTGATATGGCCCTTAATAGTCCCTGGGGAAGGGACTATGGGCCTATCGATACGGGCGATGTCGTGCGTATCGGTAACAACAATGAAAATCCCTTTTTTGGACGTATTGTTATTGGGCGTATTGGTGTCGTCGGTATCTTAGACAGATTTTCAGCAGCACATATAAAAGCTATTGCTCATATTCCGTCCTTCCTATAAGGTCCACCATCAGCAAGTTCCAAATGGCACCAAAAAAGGCACTTTTGGTGCCAACGAATGACGTAATTTTTTCAAACTCCGGTGGGGGGGAGGGGTCAAAGCTGGAGCAATTTTACCAAATAAAGTGAAAATGACAGAGATAACTGAAAAACGAGCCATATACTAATGAAAAAGTTAAAGATGTACTAAATGAACTGACCTGTTACAGTGGATGCGTGAATTATGTAGTCGTATCTTAGTGTTGAC
This sequence comes from Artemia sp. Qi Xiang Cuo, assembly GCF_049724085.1. Lineage (NCBI taxonomy): Eukaryota > Metazoa > Arthropoda > Branchiopoda > Anostraca > Artemiidae > Artemia > Artemia sp. Qi Xiang Cuo. The sequence goes on from NC_142814.1 coordinate 8,233,427, forward strand.
AACATTTTTGGAGAAACTAAAAATCATGGTTGTAGCGGCAGCTGCGACCTTGTAAAGAAAGAACCACACCCCATAGTAACCAAAAGTTAAAAACTGAGCTTAGAAAAAAGCTATCTAGTGAAAAGAATTGCCATCTGACACTGATTGAGGAATGATGACTATTATTTCGGATCGTATTAAAAAGAAAAGTTTATTGCGAAAAGATATTTATGGTAATTTTGAAAAAAAAACCTGAAACCCCTCGAAAATGGAATGAGATTAAAAAAAAAATGTACCATTGGAATAAGCATGGTCGAAATTTTATTACTTGGAAATTAAAGTGCCCCTCATTGAACAACAAAGAAAATTGCTTTTTTGCATCGGTAGCACTTATCTGTCTCCCGTTTCTTCTTTCTTTTTTTTAGCAGGGCTAGGGGGTGGTCAGAGCGTCATAGAGAATTTACATTTGTAAGTGCCCATTTTTAAGTGACAAAAGAGATTGGAGGTCAACTAGCCCCCCACTCCCTACGGGCCCTCTCCCCTCAAAGTTATCCAATCAAAATTTTGAGATAGCCATTTTGTTAAACATAGTTCAAAAGTCCAGTATCTATTGTTGTATTGATTCTTAATTGCTACTAAATTTAATTTTTTTTAAATAAAGGAAATCCATTTCGATATTAAAACAAAGAATTACAGATCCATATCTCGTTTTTTTTTTAATTTACGATTACTTTCCAGATAATCCACTATTTTTGCAAATATGATGCACTCATTTTTAAAAGCATATCCTGAGAAGGCTCATTTTAAACCTATTGCTCATATCTACGTGCTTTTTATCAATTTTACCATCAATTTTACTGACTGTCAGGCGGAAGACCCGAGGTCAATTCCCCGTTAGAGAAATTTTTTATATATTGAATTTAAAGTTTAAAAAAGAAACTCAGTTTCTTTTTTAAATCCAATCTATTAAATCGTTCGGCTCAACAGGCGTCTCCAGAAGAATATCACAGTCGGCCTTCAGGTTACAGGCAAGTCTCCACTGCTTTGATAACATGGGGCCTGGGAGCTTAAAACCTTAATTGTTGAAATTCCTAAAAGCAAAGTATTTCAACATTATATTAGATCAAAATAGTCCTCTCAACCTGACAAGACCGACTTCAAGCTTCTAAAAATTCCAGCTCCTTCCCAGAAGTTTTTTTTTGTCGAAAAACAAAAATCTTATTTTGTATTTGCTTGCCTTACAAATAAATTGCAGAGACTTTGACAAAAAAAAACGTTGGGTTTTTCTGTTGCCGAGCTAATCAAGGAGGCACACTTGTGCCTCTTTAAAGAGGCGACCCACCACAATGTTATGCGATTTCCGGTCCTAGCGGTTGCAGAGAGACAGCGGTGATCGCATTTTGTATCCCAAGCTCCAACTAAGAAACGTGCAAAATTTCATCCCCCTCCGACTTTATCTTCATGGGTAAAAGTGGGCCGGAAGTTTCGACCCTCCGACCACAGCCCCCCTTTAACGTTGTCTGATTGGGCTGAAATTTAGAGTTTAAGCTTTCCTAGGGCCCAGGAGCTTATCCTCGAAATTTCAGCTCAATCCGATCACTCCTTCCCTGTTTTCCGAAAAACAAATATAGCCACTTAAAGTTCATTTCTCTTTTTTTTTCTATCAGCCACGCCTACAGGCCACAGTTGGCAACGGAACCGGGTGAATGAGGACTCATTCGAACCGAAATTCGACCCAGCAGGGCCTTTTGATATTTTCAGACCGAAAAAACTATCCCCCGAATTTACACCTGTCGAGAAAGAAAAGAATGTTACACAATCATCTAACAGTTAGTCAAGCAATAATAAGTAATAAACTGTACAAAAACGTGCAGAAATTATGTGAAAAAAACTACGTTTTTCTAAAGAGTTAAAGAGGCTGAGTTACAAGGTCGAACCTTAAAACGTACAGGGATTAGGAGGCACAGTTGGGGGGCTGCCACCCCCCGAACCTCCCGCTTTTGTAGCCTCTTTTGTTAAGGTTTTTTAAGTCTTGTACCCTGCAATCAATTGGTCGTACCAATACGAATGAAACTGTTTCAATGGCATTTTTTTAATATCTTCTGAGAATTTGGCAATGACTACCCAGTCTGTTTCAGTTATAACTACAAACTTGTCTCTGTGCCAGGTAGTGTTATGTACTCAGTGTGATCATGTATGATGGTAAAATAAATGAACCTGAACTGCTAGTTTATTCTGAGCCCTTCTTCTGCTCCCTGTTTTTCTGTTCAAAATTGTTAAAGTTCACCACAGTATAGATTGTTATTGGTTAGGGAAAAATCTCCTGGAAAAACGGAAAATAATAATTCTCAGTAGGGTTTTTAATCAAATAAATGCAATAGAGTGTTCTTATGGTAAAAAATTCAAGCAGACTTTGTTTTTGTTGTAAAACAGTTCTTTGCAAAAGTTCTTTACAAAACCGGGAGGCGTTAGCCCTCATCGATAAAAGATGAAATAGTTGTTTTTATGGTAAAAAACTACAGCAGACTTCGTTTGTGTTGCAAACCAGTTCTTCGCAAGAGCAAAAGCGGGGGGTGAGGGGGGCGGTAGCCCCCCAAAATAAAAACCTTAACAAAAGAGGCTGCAAAAGTGGGGGGTTTGGGGGGCGCCCGCCCCCAAACTGTGCCTCCTAATCCCTGTACGTTTTAAGGTTCGACCTTGTAACTCAGCCTCTTTAACTCTTTAGAAAACGTTTTTTTTTTCAAATAATAAATAAAAAACATCTTGGCAGCGTTGTTTCTACATTAAATTTTAATCAAAAACGAACAAAGATTAATTTTAAAAACAAAGTTTTTCCGAGGGAAGTAAAGAGCGAAGTTGAAACTTAAAACGAACAAAAATTATTACTTCACAGCCTATCTAAAATATATCAATATATTACTGAAAATACAAAAGTCAAGTATAAAAAACAGGAATATTGATTTGGGAGTCAAAAGTGAGTTGTAGCCTAACAGCGATAGAATAATCTTTAAAGTCTTTTATAGTCTTACACCAATTGTGACATCAGTAACTTTCAGTATACAGAAATATTAGATTAGTATATAGATTTATCAGGTAGCATTTTGGTCTCGCCAGTTATAATACCAATAGGGAGTAATATACAATCTTAAATTGTAAGAAATAGGCTTAAGTATTACGAAACAAGATATAATATGAACTCTGGAGATCCGGTTATTTCTCTCTATACAACAGTGAATTTCAAGCTATGATACAAATTTTAAAGCTAGTCTATAGTCCTAATACAATCAAGATGGTATTACTTCGAACTTGTCTACAAACTAATCATGACATATCATTTTCAGAACCAAAACGAGAGCCAGCCATTGAATTGAGCCATTGGGCAAAGGTAATACCAAATGAAACGAAAGTAAAATAAATCAAACACACTAAAGTACTTTATTTTTATTCCGTAAAAAGCGTCCTTAATTTGTTTTCTTTTACTGTACCAAAACTCCTGTATTATTTTGTGTTTTCAGTAAAGCGCCAGTTTTTTATAATCCTAGAAATGTAGGGAAATATAATAAGTTGGTTTATTTGTACTAGTTTTATTGATATATATTAAATAGGCTGTGAAGTAATCTTTTTTGTTCATTTTAAGTTTCAACTTCGCTCTTTACTTCCCTTGGAAATTTTTTTTTTATTAATTTTGAAAAGAGGTAAATATTCTAAAACCTGTGATTCGTATAGGCCAATAAATTTCAATGTAATATAAAAAAGTTATTTTAGTATATTTTGTTACCGCATGTTTTTAATTTAGTTAAGTATGATGCAAATCAGTCTGGGTTTAAAAAACGAATTGGTTGCCAGCATGAGCATCGAGTCCTTTCAGTTCTTTTAATCATTCATAGGCTCTTTATGCCTTCCCAAGCCCAGAACATATTTTGCACTTTACTAAAAAAATATAAATGTTTTGCTTTTATAACTTTAATAAATAAAATAATGTTGACATTCTGATTACTAAATATCAGTATATGTATATTTAACTGACAATGCACATTCATTTGTATTTTTTTCAGTACAGGGCAAATTATGTTTTAGCCTTGCTGGATCTATGATGGCTATCTAGAAATTTTGATTGCATATGTTTAGGGAAATGGTGGGCGTGGAAGGTGGTTTTCAGTACAGGGCAAATTATGTTTTAGCCTTGGGAAGGCAAAGGGTTTTTTTTCTTTTTGTTTTTTGAGACTCTATAGTTTGGTCTGCTATTTGTATGCTGGAGAATTTTTTTTTGCAATTTTTAACAACATACACCCTTTTAAAATCTGGACACAAATAGTAGTGTTGAATTTCATTTCATACCTCCTCTAGTTGACCTGAAATGGAAAACTTGATGCCATTCACAAAAAATCTGCTTACATTCTTTGATAGTTAGGGTATTTTGACTTGGTTAAATTTTAAGAGCAGAAATAGCCCCGAAAGTTTGAACATAATACCCTCAGTCGTTACAAAAAATCTGCTTACTTTCTTTGATAGTTAGGGTATTTTGCCTTGGTTAAATTTTAAGAGCAGAAGTAGCCCCGAAAGTTTGAACATAATACCCTCATTCGTTCTTGGAATACTGCTGAGATTCCTTATTGGTAATTAGCACTAACACAGTGCATTTAGTTTTAATCTTAAGGCAACATTTAGTTATTAAATGTAAAGGCAAATGAGAGGATGGGCTTTGGAGGGGGATTAGGTCCCCTCCAATCACTTTTGAATATTAAAAAGGGCTCTAGCCCTTTGAATATCCATGCGAATGAGCCCTTTTTCTAGTTTCTACGAAACATATTTCAATAAAAACCTCATATGCTCCCATGGCATAAGGTATAACCCTTTCCCTGAAGACTGTGGGGGGAGTGTCCTGCTCAAAGGTATATATTTTCCTGAACTTTAAAATGTGTGAAACAAAATGGCTATCTAGAAATTTTGATTGCATATGTTTAGGGAAATGGTGGGCGTGGAAGGTGTGTTGGTTGCCTTCCAAAAACTTTCGACTATTAAAAAGGGCACTAGCAATTTCAATTTCCAATCGAATGAGCCCTTTTTGAAGTTTCTGTGACAACAGGCTCTATAAAAACCTTATATGCCCCAGGTCACAACTTACAACTCTTGCCCTGAGGGCTGTGGGGGAGTGTCCTCCTCAAAAACATAATTTTTATCTGGAAATCAACTATGCTGAACATAATGGCTATCTAAAAATTTTGATTGGATGTGTTTGGGGAAAAGGTAGGCGTGAGTGGGGGGCTAGTTGCACTCAAATCACTTTCGACTATTAAAAAGAGCACTAAAAGTTTGAATTTCCAATGAATGAGCCCTTTTTGAAGTTTCTACGACAAAGATTTCCTATAGAAACCTATATGTCCCCAGGGCATAACTTATAACCCTTGCCCTGAAGACTGTGGGGGGAGTGTCCTGCTGAAATGTATAATTTCCTGAACTTTAAACTGCGTGGAACAAAATAGATATCTCAAAATTTTGATTGGATGTGTTTGGGGAAATGGTGGGCGTGGAAGGGGTGTTAGTTTCCTTCCAATTACTTTCAACTATTAAAAAAAGCACTAGCCACTTCAATTTCCAACCGAACGAGCCCTTTTTGAAGTTTCTACGACAACGCGTTCTTTAAAAACCTTATATGCTTCCAGGGCATAACTTACAAACCTCGCCCTGAGGGCGGGGGGGGGGGGGGCTCATCCTCAAAGACCTAATTTCCAGAACTTAAAACTACGTTGAATAAAATGGCTATTTCAAAATTTTGATTGGATTTGTTTGGCGAAAAGCTGGGCGTGAGAAGGGGGTAAGTTGCCCTCCAATCACTTTCGACTATTAAAAAGGGCACTAGCCCTTTGAACTTCCAATCGAATGAACCTTTTTTGAAGTTTCTACGACAACACCTTCTATAAGAACCTTATATGCCCCCAGGGCATAACTTACAACCCTTGCCCTGAAGGCTGTGGGAGAGTGTCTTCCTCAAAAACATAATTTCTATCTGGAAAGCAACTACGCTGAAAAAAATGGCTATCTTAAAATTTCGATTGGATTTGTTTCGGGAAATGGTGTTAGTAGAAGGAATGTTAGTTGCCTTCCAATTACTTTCGACTATTAAAAAGGGCACAAGCCACTCCAATTTTCAATTGAATGAGCCCTTTTTAAAGTTTCTACGACAACTTCTTCGATACTAAGTGCCCTGCTCTAAAGAAAAAAATAAAAAATAAATAATGTATTGTGCACACATTGTTCTTATATGCCCTCAGGGCATAACTTAGAACCCTTGCCTTGAGGATTGTGGGAGGGGGTTTCCTCCTCAAAAATAAATTTTCTATCTGGAAATTAACTACGCTGAACAAAATGGCTATCTCAAAATTTTTATTCGATGTGTTTGGAGAAATGATGGGCGTGGGGGGGCTAGTTGCCCTCCAGTCACTTTCGATTGTTAAAAAGAGCACTAGCCACTCCTCTTTCCAATCAAATGAGCCTCTTTTCAAAGTCTCTACGACAACGCCTTCGAAACGAAGTGCCCTGGTATGGGGTAAAATACATTGTGCCAACATCGTTCTTTACTTAGGCAGCGCGATTTGGCTACCTATGACAAAAGTAAGAACAATTATATTTTTCAGTAAAGTACAAATTATGTTCTGGCTTTGGGAAGGCATAGGGCTTTCGAGCCCAACTTAAGTTAATTTCTTCTCGTTTTGAGTTTGACTCGGTTATATATTGTAATTTCTGTTTGTTTTGGGTTTTATTTATTTATCGATACTGATTTGCGGTAGTTTCAAGCTTCGTAGATTATTTAATTTTATTTTTGCTCATTTTTTGTTTAATGGAGTTGTTTACTTTTCTTTGAAAAACTTATTTTGTGGACAAAACTTTTTTTATTAATTTCTGTTCGTTTTATATTGACATAGTCTTTTCAGGGAAAAAGAAAATAATACTTTAAATCTTTTTGTTTTGTAAGACTTTATAGTTTGACCTGCTCTTTGTATGCTGGAGAAAAATATTCAGTAATTTTTAACAACATACACCCTTTTAAAAATCTCGACACAAATAATAGCGTTTAATTTTGTTTCATACCTGCTCTAGTTAACCTGAAATGGAAAACTTGATACCATTTGCAAAATCATCTGCTTACTTTCTTTGATAGCTTGGATACACTTACGCTATTTTGACTTGGTTAAGTTTTAAGAGCAGATGTAGCCCCAAAAGTTTAAATATAATACCCTCAGTCAAACTTGGGATACTACTGAGATGCCTTATTGGGAATTAGCATTAACACAGTGCATTTCGATTTAATCTTAAGGCAACATTTAGTTTTTAAACATAAAGTAAAATGGGAGGGTGAGCGTGGGAGGGGGATTGAGCGTGGGAGAGGGGGGTGAGCGTGGGATTTCCAATCGAATGAGCCCTTTTTGAGTTTCTACGATAACATTTTCTATAAATACATTCTTAGACCACACTGGCTATACATGACAAACGAAACTCAGAGAAGAGAGAAAGTAACAAAATGAAAAATAAAATAAAAAAGGGTGAAAAAACGAGTATTTTGTCAGCCAGCGAACCATGAATAAGACAAAATATAAGCAAATATTTCTACAAGGACCTCCACCAAGTCGTCCTCAGTGCTAAACAAAAACAAAAAAGAGAAGAAAAAAAAACGAGAATCTAACCTTTAGAAGTTTCCTGTACAAAGACAGAAAAGACACTGAATAAAAAACCAGGCAGGAATCAATGAAAATGAAATTTACCAATATGATTGTGTAAGGATCTTTCGTCTTGCATTAATTTTAGCTGGTCTACAATTTCGGTTTTTCATTAGATATGCAAATAGGTTCTTTCAAGTTTTTTCGGGTGAAAATATTGAATGAGTCCTTCAAGATTAAACTGTCGTAAATTGGGCTTAATGAAATATCTCCAGTATCTCTATTTATTGCTAAATTTTGTTTCATGTATTTTTTTATCTCAATTACCTCCTTAAAAGTTTGTGGTACGCCATTAACAGTTGATATTAAAGTTGCCTCGTCAAACAGAACTAGATGGGTCGGGTTTACGAAAATATGCGAAGCCAATGCCGAATCAAAGTTGTCATTGTTATTTTTTAATCTCGGGGACTTGTCTATTGAAATTTTGTGCTCATGCAAACGTTCACCTAGTTGTTGATGGGTTCTACCAATGTAAAATTTTCCACAAGAACACGGGATTCTGTAGACACCACTACCCAGTACAGGGTCTGTTTTATCCTTTCCTGAGTTAAAAAAATGTTCAACCTTTTGTTCGGTTCTGAAAGAAACAGAGAGATTATGTTTATTTAAAATTTTTCGAATTATATCGCCAAGTTTCGGGATGTATGGTGAAACGAGGAAAGTTTTTTTCTCAATTGCCGGTGTAACTGAATCAAGGGGTACAAGCTCCCTATTTTGTTCTTTTATCTTTTTTAATCGTATATCTATTATATTTACAATGAGTTTGATTGGGTAACCATTGCAAAAAAGAATATCTTTGACATGATTTAGTTCAGAATTTATATGATTACGGGAACAAATTTTTAAAACTCTGTCGACTAAAGAGATTATTACCCCTCTTTTTACAGAAGGAGGGTGGTGGGAAGAGAAATGTAGATATCGATCATTATGAGTCGGCTTTCTATATATAGAAAATTCAAGACCAGGATTAGTTTTTATAATCAGAACATCTAAGAAAGGCAGCTTACCTGAATCTTCGAGTTCCATTGTGAACTGGAGATTCGAATCATAAGAGTTCAAATGTGCCAAAAAATCTCTTAGAGAATCTTGTCCATGTTCCCAAACAGAAACGATATCATCAACAAAATGAAACCAGATGGAGTGTTTTAAGTGGAAACTATTCAAAGCAGACTGTTCTATGAAATCCATGTAAAAGTTTGCAAAATAAGGAGACAAGACAGTGCCCATGGATAAGCCCATTATTTGAAGAAAAAAATTGTTTCGGAATTTAAAATACGAGGAGTATTTGTTGCAAAGACGGACAAGGGTCATTATTGTATCAATTTCCAAAGTTTTGTAATCCGACCAAGCTGAATTTTCTTCTAATTTTCTTTTTAAGGCCTGCTCACATTTATGAACATCGCATGAAGTGTACATAGAAACTGCATCAAAACTAGATAAAACCTTATTTGCTGTTGTACTTTGATTTTTTAACTTCTCAACAAGATCTATGGAGTTTTTAATATAGGATTTCTGTGTGCTTAGAAGAGGCTTAAAAATGGTGGCTAAGAAACTTCCTATACCCGTAGCTGGAGAACTATAACATGCTACAATTGGACGTAACGGATTATCTTTCTTATGGATTTTAGGCAGACCATAAAACTTAGGGGCTGAACAACCTTTCGGATAAAATTTTCTGTACATTTGAGAGGTAATTAGTCTAGTATCTTTTAAAATTCCTAGTTCATTTCTCAATTTCTGCGTGTATTTGTCCGTGGGATCAAAATTTATTTTTTTGTAAATATGTTTATCTATTAAAAGGGTGTTAACTTTTAATTCATAATCTGCAGAATTCATAATTAAAACTGTGTTTCCTTTGTCCGCTTTCGTTATCACTGTGTTTTTGTCTTTTTTAAGTTTTGGAGGATTTTAATCTCTTCCTTTGATTGAGCTGAAAGTGGCAAATATGGCCTATTATCAATAATACTCTTTATAATTCTACCTCTAAACATGTCTGGATTTTTTACTTCACCCCGATATATCAACATGTTAGACTCCACGCCCGTAGTAATTTCTTCTATCTATATGTACGTTAGAATCATCGCAAATTTTTGTCCTTTTAGCTATCTGCTTAGCTAATCGGATTTGAAAACATTAGAGGATAAATTTTCCAAGGTAGGACCAAGACAAAATCAAGGAAGGATTCCTTCCTAGATTTTGTCCTGGCCCTCCTTTGGAAAATCTATCCTCTAAGATTTTTACAACCAGGGAACTAAGTATTCTTTTAAAAGGACCAAAATTTGCAATGGCTCAAACACACGTAAATACATCAGAAATTATTATGGGCGTGGAGTCTGCTATTTTTAGCTCTCATGGTGAAGTCGAAAATCCAGACCTAATCAGAGTTGAAATTGTAAAAAGTATTCTTGATTATAGGCCATCTTTGTCACTTTCAACTCAATCAAAAGAAGAAATTAAAATCCTCCAAAACTTAAAAAAGACAAAAACACAGTAATTACGAAAGCGGACAAGGGAAACACAGTTGTAATTATGAATTCTGCAGATTATGAATTAAAAGTTAACACCCTTTTAATGGATAAAAATATTTACAAAGAAATAAATTTTCATCCCACGGACAAATACACACAGAAGTTGAGAAATGAACTAGGAATTTTAAAAGATACTAGACTAATTACCTCTCAAATGTACAGAAAATTTTATCCCAAAGGTTGTTCAGCCCCTAAGTTTTATGGTCTGCCTAAAATCCATAAGAAAGATATCCCGTTACGTCCAATTGTAGCATGTTATAGTTCTCCAGCTACGGGTATAGGAAGTTTCTTAGCCACCATTTTTAAGCCTCTTTTAAGCACACAGAAATCCTATATTAAAAATTCCATAGATCTTGTTGAGAAGTTAAAAAATCAAAGTACAACAGCAAATACGGTTTTATCTAGTTTTGATGCAGTTTCTATGTACACTTCATGCGATGTTCATAAATGTGAGCAGGCTTTACAAAGAAAATTGGAAGAAAATTCAGCTTGGTCGGATTACAAAACTTTGGAAATTGATACAATAATGACCCTTGTCCGTCTTTGCAGCAAACACTCCTGGTATTTTAAATTCCAAAACAATTTTTTTCTTCAAATAATGGGCTTATCCATGGGCACTGTCTTGTCTCCTTATTTTGCAAACTTTTACATGGATTTCATAGAACAGTCTGCTTTGAATAGTTTCCACTTAAAACACTCCATCTGGTTTCGTTTTGTTGATGATATCGTTTCTGTTTGGAAACATAGACAAGACTCTCTAAGAGATTTTTTTGGCACATTTGAACTCTTTTGATTCGAATCTCCAGTTCACAATGGAGCTCGAAGATTCAGGTAAGCTGCCTTTCTTAGATGTTCTGATTATAAAAACTAATCCTGGTCTTGAATTTTCTATATATAGAAAGCCGACTCATAATGATCGATATCTACATTTCTCTTCCCATCACCCTCCTTCTGTAAAAAGAGGGGTAATAATCTCTTTCGTCGACAGAGTTTTAAAAATTTGTTCCCGTAATCATATAACTTCTGAACTAAATTATGTCAAGGATATTCTTTTTTGCAATGGTTACCCAATCAAACTCATTGAAAATATAATAGATAGACGATTAAAAAAGATAAAAGAACAAAATAGGGAGCTTGTCCCCCTTGATTCAGTTACACCGGCAATTGAGAAAAAACTTTCATCGTTTTACCATACATCCCGAAACTTGGCGATAGACTTAGAAAAATTTTAAATAAACATAATCTTTCTGTTTCTTTCAGAACCGAACAAAAGGTTGAACATTTTTTTAACTCAGGAAAGGATAAAACAGACCCTTTACTGGGTAGTGGTGTCTACAGATTCCCGTGTTCTTGTGGAAAATTTTACATTGGTAGAACCCATCAACAACTAGGTGAACGTTTGCATGAGCACAAAATTTCAATAGACAAGTCCCTGAGATTAAAAAATAACAATGACAACTTTGATTCGGCATTGGCTTCGCATATTTTCGTAAACCCGACCCATCTAGTTCTGTTTGACGAGGCAACTTTAATATCAACTGCTAATGGCGTACCACAAACTTTTAAGGAGGTAATTGAGATAAAAAAATATATGAACCAAAATTTGGCAATAAATAGAGATACTGGAGATATTTCATTAAGCCCAATTTACGACAGTTTAATCTTGAAGGACTCAATCAATATTTTCACCCGAAAAAACTTAAAAGAACCTATTTGCATATCTAATGAAAACCGAAATTGTAGACCAGCCAAAATTAATGCAAGACGAAAGATCCTTACACAATCATCATGGTAAATTTCATTTTCATTGATTCCTGCCTGGTTTTTTATTCAGTGTCTATTCTGTCTTTGTACAGGAAACTTCGAAAGGTTAGATTCTCATTTTTTTTTTCTTCTCTTTTTTGTTTTTGTTTAGCACTGAGGACGACTTGGCGGAGGTCCTTGTCGAAATATTTGCTTATATTTTGTCTTCTTCATGGTTCGCTGGCTGACAAAATCCTCGTTTTTTCACCCTTTTTGATTTTATTTTTCATTTTGTTACTTTCTCTCTTCTCTGAGTTTCGTTTGTCATTTTCTATAAACACCTTATGTGACCCCAGGGCATAACTTACAACCCTTGCCCTGAGGTTTGTTGGGGGGGGGGATGGGTTGTCATCATGAAAGACCTAATTTCCAAAACTTTCAACTACGTTGAATAAAATGGCTATCTAAAAATTTTGATTGGATGTGTTTAGGGAAATAGTAGGCGTGAGAAGGGGGTTAGTTGCCCTTCAATCACTTTTGACTATCAAAAAGGGCACAAGCCACTCCAAATTTCAATTGAATGAGCCCTTTTCGAAGTTTCTACGGCAACTTCTTCGATATTAAGTGCCCTGCTCTAAAGAAAAAAAACAATAAGTAATATATTGTGCAAACATTGTTCTTATATGCCCGCAAGGCATAATTTAAAACCCTTGCCTTAAGGTTTGTGTGGAGGTGTGTCCTCCTCAAAAATTTATTTGCTATCTGGAAATTAACTACGCTGAAGAAAATAGCTATCTCAAAATTTTGATTAGATGTGTTTGGAGGAATGATGGGCATGGCGGGGGGGGATAGTTGCCCTCTAATCACTTTCGACTGTTAAAAAGGGCACTAGCCACTCCTATTTCCAATCGAATGAGCCCTTTTCAAAGTTTCTACGACAACGCCTTCGATACGAAGTGCCCTGGTATGGGGAAAAAAAAATACATTGTGCCAACATCGTTCTTTACTTAGGCAGCGCGATTGCACTACCTATAATAAAAGTAAGAACAATTATTTTTTTCAGTAAAGTGCAAATTATGTTCTGGCCTTGGGAAGGCATAGGGGTTTTGAGCCCAACTTAAGTTAATTTCTTCTCGTTTTGAGCTGGACTGGGTTATTTATTATAATTTCTGTTCGTTTTGGGTATCATTTATTTATCGATGTTGATTTGAGGTAGTTTCACGCTTCGTAGACTATTTGATTTTATTTTTGCTCATTTTTTGTTTAATGGAGTTGTTTTCTTTTCTTTGAAAAAAATATTTTGTGGAAAAAGCTTTTTTAAATTAATTTCTGTTCGTTTTATATTTACATAGTCTTTTCAGGGAAAAAGAAAATAATAATTTAAATCTTTTTGTTTTTTAAGACTTTATAGGTTGGCCTGCTATTTGTATACTGGAGAAAAATATTCAGCAATTTTTAACAACATACACCCTTTTAAAAATCTGGACACAAATAATAGTGTTTAATTTTGCTTCACACCTGCTCTAGTTGACCTGAAATAGAAAACTTGATACCATTCGCAAAATCATTTGCTTACTTTCTTTGATAGCTTGGATGCACTTACGCTATTTTGACTTGGTTAAATTTTAAGAGCAGAAGTAGCCCAAAAAGTTTAAACATAATACCCTCAGTCAAACTTGGGATACTACTGAGATGCCTTTTTGGGAATTAGCATTAACACAGTGCATTTTGATTTAATCTTAAGGCAATATTTAGTTTTTAAACATAAAGTAAAATGGGAGGGTGAGCGTGGGAGGGGGATTAGTTGCACTCTAATCACTTTCGACTATTAAAAAGGGCACTAGACCTTTCAATTTCCAATCGAATGAGCCCTTTTTGAGTTTCTACGATAACGTTTTCTATAAACACCTTACATGACCCCAGGGCATAAATTTCAACCCTTGCCCTGAGGTTTGTTGGGGGAATGGGTTGTCATCCTAAAAGACCTGATTTCCGAAACTTTCAACTACGTTGAATAAAATGGCAATCTAAAAATTTTGATTCGATGTGTTTGGGGAAATGGTGGGCGTGAGAAGGGGGTTAGTTGCCCTTCAATCACTTTTGACTATTAAAAAGGGCACTAGCCATTTCAATTTCCAATCAAATGAACCCTTTATTAAGTTTATATGACAACGCCTTCTATAAAAACCTTATACGCCCCCAGGGCATAACTTACAAACCTTTCCCTGAGGGCTGTGGGGGAATTCCCTGCTCAAAAACATAATTTCTATCTGGAAATCACCAACGCTGAACAAAATGGCTATCTAAAAAGTCTGATTGGATGTGTTTGGGGCAAGGTGGGCGAGAAAAGGGGGTTAGTTGCCCTCAAATCACTTTTGACTGTTAAAAAGAGCACTAGACCTTTGAATTTCCATTCGAATGAACCCTATTTCAAGTTTCTAAAACAAAGATTTCAATAAAAACTTATATGCCCCCAGGGCATATCTCATAACCCTTTCCCTGAAGACTGTGGGGGGAGTGTCCTGCTCAAAGGTATAATTTCCTGAACACTGAACTGCGTGGAATTAAATGGCTATGTCAAAATTTTGATTCGATGTGTTTGGGGAAATGGTGGGCGTGGAAGGGGTGTTAGTTGCCTTCCAATTACTTTCGACTATTAAAATTGGCACTAGCCATCTCAATTTCTAATCGAATGAGCCCTTTTTGAAGTTTCTACGACAACGCGTTCTATAAAAATCTTATATGCCCCCAGAGCAAAACTTTCAACCCTTGCCCTGAGGGCTCTGAGGGTGTTGTCATTCTAAAAGACCTAATTTATTGAACATAAATCTACGTTGAATAAAATGGCTATCTCAAAATTTTGATTGGATGTGTTTGGGGAAAAGGTGGGCGTGAGTGGGGGGCTAGTTGCCCTCCAATAACTTTCGACTATTATAAAGGGCACTAGCCCTTTGAATTTCCAATCGAATGAGCCTTTTTTGAAATTTCTACGACAACGCCTTATACAAAAACCTTACGTGCCCCCAGGGCATAACTTACAACCTTTGCCCTGAAGGCTGTGGGGGTGTGTCCTCCTCAAAAACATAATTTCTGTCTGGAAATCAACTACGCTGAACAAAATGGCTATCTCAAAATTTTGATTGGATGTGTTTTGGGAAATGGTGGGCGTGGAAGGGGTGTTAGTTGCCTTCCAATCACTTTTGACCATTAAAAAGGGCCCAAGCCACTCCAATTTCCAATTGAATGACCCTATTCTAAGTTTCTAAGACAACTTCTTCGATACGAAGTGCCCTGCTCTAAAGGAAAAAAAAAATATTTTATGCCAACTTCGTTCTTATATGCTCTCAGGGCATAACTTAAAACCCTTGCCCCGAGGGTTGTGGGGGAGTGTCCTCCTCAAAAACATGTTTTCTATCTGGAAATATACTACACTGAACATAATGGTCATCTCAAAACTTTAATTGAATGTGTTTGGGGGAATGATGGGCGTGGGGGGGGGGTAGTTGACCTCCAATCACTTTTTACTATTAAAAAGGACACTACCCCTTCGAATTTTCAATTGAATGAGCCTTTTTTGAAGTTTCTACAACAATGCCTTCTATAAAAACCTTATTTACCCCCAGGGCATAACTTACAACCCTTGCCCTGAAGGCTGTGGGGGTGTGTCCTCCTCAAAAACATAATTTCTATCTGGAAATCAACTACGCTTAAAAAAATGGATATCTCAAAATTTTGATTGGATTTGTTTCGGGGAAACGGTGGGAGTGGAAGGGGGTTAGTCACCTTCCAATCAATTTCGACCTATAAAAAGTGCACAAGCCACTCCAATTTCCAAATGAATGAGCCCTTTTCGAAGTTTCTACGACAACTTCATCGATACGAAGTGTCCTTCTCAAATGGGAAAAAAATAATACATAATATATTTTGCCAACATCGTTCTTATATGCCCTCAGGGCATAGCCTAAAACCGTTGCCCTGAGGGTTGTGGGGGAGTGTCCTCCTAAAAAATATATTTTCTATGTGGAATTCAACTACGCTGAACAAAATAACTATCTCAAAATTATGATTGAATGTGTTTTGGGGAATGATGGGCAGGGGGGGGGGGGGCTAGTTGCCCTCCAATCAATTTTGACTAGTAAAGAGGGCACTAGCCACTCCCATTTCCAATCGAATGAGCCCTTTTCTAAGTTTCTACGACAACTTCTTCGATATGAAGTGCCAGGATATGGAGAGAAAAAAAAAGCATTATGCCCACATCGTTCTTTATTTAGGCAGCGCTTTTGCGCTGCCTATGATATGAGCTAGGGATAAACGCCTCTATTTTTTGGTTTTAAAATTTTGGTATCTTAATTTTTTGTAAGATTGAAATCAAATGATCAGATGTTTGGGAATATACCTGTTTGCCAGGGAGTTAGACAGTGACCGATGCTATCTCCATAGATCACCATCATCATCATCATCTGCAGATGTTGGGTGAGATTTCCGACACAATTTAAAAAACAATCAGAAACTAAACAAAAAAAAAACGTTTTTTCATTTGAAGATAAGGAGAATTCTCCATGGAGAATTGCCCTGGATTAATTTTTAACGAAGAGAGAATTTTACACAGGAAGGATATTCCATGGACGAATTTTCAGTGGGAGAAATTTTTGGTAAAGAACAAGATAGGCTATTCCACAGAGGGTTTAGGCCAATTTCCCAGCATGATTCGAAAACCAATCAAAAATAAAATAAAAAACAATTATTTTTCAAATGAAACTAAGGAGTATTAAACTTAAAACAAATCGAAATTATTTCGCAAGTGAGGAGGTTGCCCCTTCTTAATTCCTCGCTACTAACACTAAAAATTGGATTTTGTCTCAATTCTATAAAAGCAACTTCTGAAACGAAATGGATCGTTTAATTGGAATAAGAAGCTTCTCTATAGAGAAAATTAAAAAAATTACCGTAAAGAGAGAAGGAAGAAGTGGCAGTCCCTCTCGTAAACATAATACATTTTTGTTCGTGTTTCATTTTAATGCTGTTTCTTACTTTCAGTTAAAAAAACACTGTTCTTCTTTTGAGAATCTAGTGATTTTCCTATCGTCTGGTGGCAACTCAGCTCTTTTTGGTTAATGTTAATTTTTAATTTAAAGGCACCAATTGGGGGTGGGGGGGCTGCAGAATGACAATTTAATAAAAAAACAAATTTTTTTATTATTTTCAATTAAAAAAGATCGTCTACAAGTCACTTCGTCTTTCTTACCCTCTTTCTTAGCCTGGATTCAAAAATTTATTTCTATCTTGCGGCTTTTTTTTTAGTCCAAGCTTGGAGTCAAGTAGGCTCCCAACACCCCTTGAAAGCTTCAAATCTATCCTGTTAGCCGTTCCTAGGAGAATGCAGACAGGCTATTTTGATAAGTTATGTAAATGTAGTTTATTTTGATTGGTTCAATATTCATCGTAATTGGATTCTAGTCATTCAAGAACTAATAGCATCAAATTTTTAGGCTGACAGAGGACAATATTCTAATTTGAAATTGTAAATAGCCTAGAAAGACATAAAATACCTGAACAGACATTTAGCAAGAAACCTGAATAATCTTTCCAAAATATTTTTCAAGGACAATTATCGTTCCTTACCTATCATCTGCAACTCTCTTTCCGGCTATATTCAAGTCATTACCTAAAAATTAGCAATCCATTAGAAAATTAGTTTAGTGTTTATTTTAGGGTGGTGCGTACCCATACACTTTGGTAAAAATCCATTGCTTCCATACCCGTTCCTCCCTCTCCCCCCAAAAAAATTAGTCATTGGAAGGGAAAGCAATGATAAGCTTGGCCCCATCCTTTCCAAATAATTTGTCTGCTGTTGGACACAGTCATGTTACAATTTTGACAAAAAGGGCCTTCCCTATTTGAAAAAGTTGCTTCCCGAAATTTCCTTTTCCTACTATTGCTAAAGTCAACATTGCTATCTCTGACCTTCTTAGCTTTAGTACATAATTAATCAGTATGGACTAAACATCGGAACTTAATGTGTTTCATTGCATCTCGTTTTTCTTTGAATTTTTTTTCCATTCTCCCAACGCTGCATCCCCTCACTGATCCACCTCAGCTCTTAGTCTATAGCCTCAATATGTTCTTCCAGTTCTAGCTGCTTTATTTACCGTATTTTTACCTTCGATATCAGAGTGCCTTTTGTACTTTGTAAATTTTCTTAAATCCCAAAAAATGGAAAAAAAGACACGCCTTTACAAAGAAAATTATATGTGTGTTTGTGCGGTTTAAAGAACATTTATTATTTTAGTGTGACTTATAGTGTAAGTGTTCACTATGTATTTCTCCACACCAGGGCCGTCACGTATAGGGGGAAGGGGGAGGGCCCCCCCAATGTTTTGGTCTTTCGGTAAAAAAAAACAAGTCGGTAAAATCGTGAAGCGAAGCGCCATGATTTTTCCGACGCCTCTAAAGTTCTTGGTCGGTTAAATAAAGACCACGAATAAAGACCACAAATTGGCAGTTATTTCCAAGGTTCATTTAATTGAATTCTGATGATCCGTAAACCCGGTAACCCTCATGGGTCCGGCAGGGATTGGCCGCAGTCACTTTTTTTCACTTTTGTGACAAACCAAAAAGTCTTCTGTTTAACTTTGTTCATACTTCCCTATAATAATTTGATATTTAAAAAGTCATACAGAAGACTATACCATTTTCCATGTTTAAAGGAAAAATAATATTTTTAATTAATTTCATTTTTATGTTCCTGGCCTCCCCTAGCTCATTCAGCGTGTCCACAGGTGGCGATAGGGAACGCTCTACAGATATGGTAGGGTGCCTCCATAGGAGGCACGGACCAAGGGGGGACCTTGACCCTAGGGGTCCATAATAGAAACTGGGGCACCCTCGACAGGGGTCATAAATACAAGCGGAGGAGAAAGAAGGCCCCTCAAATGTACACTCAGAAGGGCCCACTGGTTTGTCCACAAGTCCCATGAGTTGCAAACCTTCTCCCAGTAATGGGTTAAATTGCATGGTGATGCAGAACACCATCGCGGGAGGATCTTCTATAGGAGGACAACTGCGGTAGGGCGTAAGATCCAGATCTATGGACAACGGCCTCTGCAAAGGGCTCCCTTGACCTTTTCGGGGTACATGCAAGACTGGGGACCTTGCGGTCAACTCTATTCCCACTTGAGGAGTGGCACCCCTCGAGGAAATGATAGCCTAGTAAACGACACAGCATTCGCACGGGATTCTGACTAATGGACAATTTTTCTGGGCTTGGTATGTTTTGATGGGCGTCTTTGGGCTAAAAAACCTCTTCCTAGCTAATTTATCTATTATGGGTTGAATATATAATGAATATATATGAATATATAATGAGTCGGAGGTAATAGGCTTGAGACTGTCTGTGCAGGATTTCGACTCTTGTTGATAGAAGAGCATCGCCAAGTGATGAAACCATGTTGTGACCAAGATGGGCCCAGGATTGCACAAAGCCTCCATTCATAGAGGTCCCATGGACTTTTTGCTGTCCGGTTCTAAGCCGACTTAAGCACTTCGTTGTAGCCTTGAGAAGATATAGATTCCCCATCCTGCACTGGTATCTAGGATCAGTGCTTTTCCTGAGGCCCAAATAATTTCAATGATTTAAAGAACATGAAAATTGGAACTTGGAATGTTACGACATTAAAAAAATGACCATCGTATCGACATTTTGACTGACGAATTCAGACGATTCGAACTGGATTTCAGAAAATCATATCCCAGGGGTAGGAAGCATGAAATTAGGTGATATAGAGTTTGTTTACTCAGGCAGGAAGGATGGGGTACATAGACAGGGAGTAGGGCTTATGATGAATTAGGAAGCTGCTAAGTCTTGTTTAGGCTGGAAAGGTATTAATAATTGAATACTAATTGCTCATTTTATGACTAGAAAGTTCAGGGTATCAGTTATAGTAGCATACGCCCCTGTAGAACCGACTGACGGAGATACTAGTGACTCAGATGAATTTTACTTACAGTTACAGGAGCAAATAGACAGGGTCCCAGGCAGAAATATGATGTTATTACTGGAAGATTTTAACGCCCAGGTCGGTAGAAATAGGGATAGATGGTATCCCAGCCTAGGTAAATTGGGTGTAGGAAAAGAAAACACTAATAGATACAGACTTTTGCAATTTTGTAGGTATAACAATCCAGTTTTAACCAATAGGTGTTTTGGTATTTGGCCATACAATGGTTCATAAGTTAACATGGTATTCACGTGATGGTAAGACAGCAAACCTTATTGATTATATTATAGTAAACCGAAGACTGGCAGGATCAGTACAAGATACTAGGGTATATGGGAGTGCTGTTATTGATGTTAAAAGTAAAGATCACCATCTAGTAGTGTCTAGGGTTAATTCAAAGCCGAAGTTTCGGAAGGGTAACTACCTCCCAGGAATTTTTAATGCTGGTAAAGTCCAGGATGAGTATTTTAGAGAAGATTTCCAGAAACAATTGAATACTAAACTTAAGAGTCCAGAAGTTGACAGTGTGGAAGAGAGTTGGAATAATTTTTGAACAATAATTTGTGAAGTTGCAGAAGGTGTCTTAGGGAAGAAAGCTGGAACTGCAGCTAAGAATATTAGTGAAAAAGCTTTATGTTTAATATAAAGGAGAAACGACTTGTAAAAGAATTATCTGAGTGATAGATCGAATGAAAACAAAAGAAATGTAAAGAAAGTGGAGAAAGCATTAAAATATGAACTAAGGAGGTGTGAAGTGGAGGCCATGGATAAAATTGCCGAGGATATGGAAGATGCAGCTAGAAGGCATAATAGTAAAATATTTGTACTGACATGTTAACAAATTGAGAGGGAGTAGTCAATGCAGACTTGGCCCAGTTAAAGATAGGAATGGGAGAAAAAAAATAAAGAGAAATGGGCCGAACATTTTGAGAATTTGCTTAACCAAGGTAGAGTTGAAGGAAGAGATACAGAGCAAAATGAAAAAGTTTGTGATACATTGAATGTGAAGGAAGATTTGTTTTATGAGGAGAAATTAGCAACAGTACTAAAATTACTAAAAAATAATAAGGCTCCAGGTGCTGATAGGGTAGTAAATGAGTTTCTTAAATATGGTGGCTCTGAGGTTAGAAATAAGTTACTTTAGATTATGAATACTATTTTTGAAAAAGGGGAAATACCTAATGATTTTAGGATAACATTTAAATTACTTAGTAATATGATAATCTTTAGACTGAGAGATGCCGTAGACAAAGTTTTGAGAGAAGAGCAGTGTGGTTTCAGAAAAGGTAGAGGATGTGTCGACCAAATTTTCACTCTTAGGCTAATAATTGAGAAGTGCCTGAGTTTTTATACACCTTTGGTCCTCAGTTTTATAGATTATGAGCAAGCGTTCGATTCTGTTAATAGAAGAGCTTTAGTAAAGGTTTTATGCTTGTATGGTATACCAGACAAATACATTAAAGTGATTAGTGCTATGTATGAGAATAACACTGCTGCGGTTAAGGTAGGAAATGAGGTTAGCAGCTGGTTTTGTATTAAATCAGGAGTTAAGCAGGGTTGTGTTCTATCCCCTGTTGTATGGATTATTTTGATAAACTTTGTTTTAAGGAGCACAGGAAAGGCAATTGGAGACCACGGAACCAAATGGGGAAGAAAAAGTCTTCTGGACTTGGATTATGCTGATGATTTAAGAATCCTATATGAAAGTGTGAGCAAAATCAATGAGGTTTTAGAGGTTTTGCGGGTTCAGGGTGCTAAAATTGGTTTGAAAATTAATGATAGGAAGACTAAGTCACTAAGGCTAGGAATAAGTTAAGATGAAAAGGTGAGGTTGGGCATTGAAAAGATTGATCAGGTGGGCAGTTTCACTTACCTTGGGAGTATTATTAGTATAGATGGTGGGAGCAGTGAAGATGTTAAATATAGAATAACCAAGGCTCAGGGTGTTTTTCCCAGTTAAAAAAAGTCTGGAAGAATAGGAAGATAAGTCTACAAACAAAGATTAGCATATTAGAAGCTACAGTGATGACAGTGGTCAAATACGCTTCTGAAGCATGGGCGTTCTGAAAAGTGGATGAAGATCTCCCAAATGTTTTCCAGAGAAATTACCTGCGGATTTCTTTGGGTCCCCGGCTAACTCACCTTATATCAAACAGTAGGCTGTGCGAAAAATGTGGTTGAATACCGCTCTCTAGGGCTATAATGAAAGAAAGGTTGAGGTGGCTACGGCACGTTGTGCGGATGAAGGATGACAGATTGCCGAAGATTGTTCTTTTCGGCCAACCATCTAGGGCTAAACGGAAAGCAGGTCGTCCCCGTCTGGGGTGGGAGGACGTCATAAAAAAAGATTTAGAGGACATGGTAACTTCGTGGTCGGGTGTAAAAAGGGAGTCTTTTAATAGATTGGGGTGGAGGAGGAGCGTGCGTAGCTGTGTTGGCCTCAGGCGTCTTTGTGCTGCGGTGAGTTGTTAGTAGTAGTAGTAGGAGTAAATCAGAGTAATTCGGTTTTCTTTGGATGTAAAGCTATTTATAGCTTCTGGATTCACTTTTTTGTCGACTTGATATTTAGAAGAGCCCCCAAAGGAAGGTTTGTTTATCAGTTAAAATACATTTGCTTTTACGTGTATTTTTTCTTCATTGTTGGTCTATTACTGGTATTCCAGCCTGTAATACATTAAGAAAATTTTCCAAAAGAATAATTAATAATCTTTTTATTTTGATTAAATGTATTCCTGTATATCGCTTTTCCAGTTGTCAATTTCTCATTAAATCACAAAATATCCATAAACTAAATTACAAAGTTGATAAAATAAAAGTCCACGATAGGGATAAAATAATTTTTAATAGACAGTGTATAATAAATTTTACAAAAAATACCAGATGTTTCGGTCACTGTATATGTGACCGAAATATCTGGTATTTTTTGTGAAATTTATTATACACTGTCTATTAAAAAGGATTTTATCCCTATTTTGGGAATTTTATTTTATCGTCATGGTGTAGCGATAAAAGAAAGGACTGAGACAATTGTGGTAATGAAGATTGACCGCGTCAAGTCTAAAATTTTGCCTTGAAGCTGTGAACTTACACCTTATAAGTTCTCCGATAGCGCCACTTATAGCGCCAAGGACTGTGCCATATGTAATATTATGATTTAAAGCGGTGTACCGATAGCGCCAGTTCTTCCGGGTTGATTTTTCTTAGGCTACTTAATAGGCTAGGCAAGCTATAAAAATAATGAGAAAATTAAGTTTATGATCGCGCCACAGCAATGGGGAGTAAGGTAAATTTATGACCACGCCAACCTCAATCATTGAGAGAAAAATAAAATATGTAATTATATAAGTGTAACCTCCTTTCCTTGGGTTATCTCGAAATCAATTACCTGTTATATTATGTGGAAATCAGATTCATAGGGAGCGTCATCTTGGAAGTATGCGAACTAGCTACCTTTGGTGCGACTAGATACAGACATATAAAATATATTAAACACAAATAGAAAGACAATAGTTTTATTATAACTTACATACTTAGGTGTACAGCAATGCTCACTTCAATTGACGGCGAATAATAACCAAGTCTCTACAATGACTGCATAATAATTGAATCGCAATGCCTGAAGGCCAAAATAATTCTGCTCTAAATGATCCTGAATCTGATTTACGATTACTTTCAGAAAGCACTTTTACAACATTATAAGAACATTACAACATTATAATGTCCTACGCTCTAATTGGCGACTCACAATTGGCCTAAGTCCTGAGGCGGGCCAAACCGTACGTCCAATAATCAGTTCTAAATATTTCTGATGATTCAAACGTTCTCACGGCTCTTATAATTTAAACTTTCTGAGAAACATTGTGTGTGTAGCACCTTTTTTATTGCCCACTATCTTAGCGAAATCCAAAGCTGGATAGCGCCGTTCTTTGTCTGAGGCTAAACTGCGATTTTTCTCTTTGCTGATTAAGGACTTTTCTTTTATTGAAACTAGATTTAAACTTAATTAGAGGAAGTCGGAATTATCTTTAGAAAGAATGAACTTTATTTTTGTATTTCAAATATGTCACATTTTACTCACGGTACATATTACCCTTCCCATTATTTAATGACGTCCCGTCATTAGGACTTGCTTGCTTTTGGGCTTTTGAAATGTTCGCAATTTATTAACTATTTATTCTACATAATTATTTCATGTTTATGTTTTGGTTTAATCAGGAGTGCTAAAAACTCACTCTATTACCTCTCTTATTTTATTCTACATCCCTATCTAAAATTCATCTACCGGACTAAGATTATTCATGGTTCTAGCCTAGCTACTGTACTAAAGATTTTTTTTCTACAACTAACATTGATTACTTTTACATTTCCAACAAGGTTGGGGCTATTCTACCTTTACATAAGATTTTTTTTTTTTTAGAACTAGATTTAAACTTATTTAGAGGAAGTCAGAATTATCTTTAGAAAGAAGGAACTTTATTTTTGTATTTTAAATATGTCACATTTTACTCACGGTACAATGGAAAGGTAGTGTGGTCACCGAAATTATCTACAAAGTTGATTTAATGGAATAGCTATATCTTCTGCTCAGTTAAAAATCCCTCTAGAAGAGGGAATTTCTAGGATAGGTATTGCTCTGGGATATGACGTCATTTTCTCTCAAAGACAAGCTACATTTATATCATACATATTATGAATATTCAATTTAAATACCTTGTAACAGCGCAGTGGATAAAGCTATACTTAGAAACTTTTGAGCCTGGGTTCGATCCCGGCTGTTGCAAGGAAGTAGGAAGTTTTAACAGGGTTTCATAATTTTTATTTTATTTTAGACACTTCGTTTTTACATTTGGAAATATACTTGTTTTGTTTAAATTTTCAACCTGCACTGAAAATGGGGGGTGCGAAAAATGAAAAATATTTTCTTAATTTAAAGATTTTGTACATATTAGTAATCAAACACGGACTGGGTATATACTGGAGAAAGAAAAGATATGGGGGAATATTTAAGGTTTAATATGTTTCTTGAAAACTATTGAAAATCTAATACAAACCTATATTTGCAGATTTTGGCAAAATTTTGAATAAGAGAGATGCAGGTATAAAGGATGCTTGGTATTTAACTTCTCTGATTTTATTTATAGCTATTGCTTATTTGATGTAGTGTTTTTGTTGCTAGATTTATGCATTTTGAAATTTATGACAGTTGATGCTGGTTGTGGCCCGTCTTAGTTTACAAGTGGTTAGTTTATGCGGCCTATCATGTTTTATAGGGTGAACTCGGGTGAGTCTGACCTCTTATCAGTTTTTTTAGATTAATTTGGTCCCGAAATTGTCTTGGGATTTGCTGACGTAATAAAAACTGTTTGATGTTGCTCTTGGTCATACTAGCAATATTCTTCACAATCGAGAAAGTTTGCAAGTTTTCTTGTTTCCGTGAGTTACTGCACCAAAGTAAGCCATATCCGGGGGGGGGGACAAATTTACCCCTTGTCTGGGATAAATCTGACATCCCGAGTAAATTCTATTTATGCATAGATAACAATTTTGTCACCCTAGGACATGATAGAGGATACCTCTACGTACTGGAAAACCATACAAAAGAAAAACTCATAGTAATATTTTGTATGTGCCTCAGCAGAATACAGGTTTGTTGCTTACCATGTGGTAATTCTGACAGCATCAGTTTTACCCCATACTTAGAAGAAGTCTCTGAGAGCGGTATTTCTTAATTTTTCTATGCAAATATGAAAAACGTTACACACTGCTTCAAATAATAGGAGGGGAAATGTTATTTCAATTAGTATCAGAAGAAAAACTTTTTACAATTTTAGTGGATAAAGAGGAATTTTTATGGAAAAAAGTAATTTCACTTCGCATTAGAGGGAGTCGAGAAAGCAAACTTTTGATCATTTGCAGGCCCAAGCGTGCTTTAGTACAGGTAGATGACGTGCCAGATTGAGAATGATGGTAGTATTTGGACCAGCTCCAGAAAGTTTCAATGGTCCGGCAAAGATGCATTCTTTTTCAATTTTGCCATTGCCATTTTTTTTGCATGGCATACGAATAGTCGGCTAGGCTCAGGCAGCAAAGATATTTTATACGAACAAGATTTAATTAGGAAATCAAGCCCCCTCCCGATATACCAGTCTTGTTGATCACGTTTGGTATTGTGTGTAAGATCATAGCACTCATTTAGATATATGTTTAGGTTCTTTCCCTGATCTCCTTCATTCTCACTGTCAACGGTATAACAGATTTCCGTTTGGTCAGATAATTAGCACAGAGTCAGATGAGGAGCCAGACGAGACGTCAGAGTCTTCATTGGAAAGACATTTTTTCTTTTTCTAATTTTGCTTGATTTTCTTCATTTTTACTTTTCCTGTTTTGTTCTCAAGCATCCCTTCTTTTTTCCAGTTTCTATCTTTGTGCAAGCACTCTCGAATCTTCTACAGATGCCTTTACTAAAAATTGCTTCTCAAGCAATTTTTGCCTGGCAGATGCCCCGGATGCTGAGACATCAAGAGAATTGTTGTGTGCTGAGTCCAAGAGAAGTTCTTCAAATGATTTCTCATGCGTTTGAATGTTTTTTGGACTAACCTACACTGAAATAGTAATCTGATCAGTTGCAGTATTCACTGTAGTTGTCACTCTTCTTAAATTCTTTGTTTCAACATGTTGTTTTAACGTTGCTCAATGAAACTTCACCTTCTTAACGTTACAATTGACGCGTACTGGAATAGCGGAATCATAAATTCATATCGTTTGAAATGATTTTTCAATCAATGAAGGGGTAAGGTTAGTCTCCCAGAGTAC
This sequence comes from Artemia sp. Qi Xiang Cuo, assembly GCF_049724085.1. NCBI lineage: Eukaryota > Metazoa > Arthropoda > Branchiopoda > Anostraca > Artemiidae > Artemia > Artemia sp. Qi Xiang Cuo. Next base: position 8,260,202 of record NC_142814.1, read on the forward strand.
TTGTTTTGGTAAGACGTCAACAAGGTGTTCTCGTTGCCAGTTCACGAGCTTTTATTCATACGATGATTTCAGTCCTTTGAAAAAAAACCTGTCAAGTGGCTGCAGATCATTCAATACATAAGCTGGCAAATTGAGGATAATAATGTTCTTTTCTGGAGTGAGCTCCATAAGAGCTAAAGATGTTCTCAAGCATCCCTTCTTTTTTCCAGTTTCTATCTTTGTGCAAGCACTCTCGAATCTTCTACAGATGCCTTTACTAAAAATTGCTTCTCAAGCAATTTTTGCCTGGCAGATGCCCCGGATGCTGAGACATCAAGAGAATTGTTGTGTGCTGAGTCCAAGAGAAGTTCTTCAAATGATTTCTCATGCGTTTGAATGTTTTTTGGACTAACCTACACTGAAACTGTAATCTGATCAATCGCAGTATTCACTGTAGTTGTCACTATTCTTAAATTATTTGTCTCAACATATTTTTTTACTTGGCTCAATGAAACTTCACCTTCTTAACGTTACAATTGACGCGTACTGGAATAGCGGAATCATAAATTCATATCGTTTGAAATGATTTTTCAATCAATGAAGGGGTAAGGTTAGTCTCCCAGAGTACTTGTTTTGGTAAGACGTCAACAAGGTGTTCTCGTTGCCAGTTCACGAGCTTTTATTCATACGATGATTTCAGTCCTTTGAAAAAAAACCTGTCAAGTGGCTGCAGATCATTCAATACATAAGCTGGCAAATTGAGGATAATAATGTTCTTTTCTGGAGTGAGCTCCATAAGAGCTAAAGATGTAGAGGACCCATGGCCGTCAAGAATAAGAATTGATTACCCACCCCTCATCGATCTTTCTACAAATAGGTGTTTATCCACATCGGTGATCAACCCTATTTCTTCCCTACTAATTCTTAGAATTAAGTCCATGACAAGGTACGGTGTTGAAAAACAATAGCGAATGTCTAGCCCGAACTCTGAATAAATTTGATCTGTGTTTTTGCAGACAATGTCTAATAGAGTTAACAAATCACTGGCCAAGAACATTCTACAATAATCCCAACCATTTTTAAAATTAACCTTAGCCCATACCTTCTTGATGAATTCATAGTCCTCGTCAGTGCATTCACTATTGGTAAGTGAATTATGGAATGCATCAATGGGAGGGAGATTCCCCTCACTTAACCGAGCCATAGTCCTATGCATATTTGCCTTTACAGGCCAGTAAGTCATACATTTCACGGTCTGGAAAGAGCTCTTTAAGCAGAGGGAAACTATCAAAATTGTCGCTTTTCTGCCCCTGAATGAGTTGACTGAGAGCCTTGGGGAAAAACTTCAAGAATCTAAAAAACGGATACTATTCCAGCACATATGTTCTTTATCCATTGCCTGCCATTTCAACTCTAAAAGCACTAGCTTCTCAGCAGATTTGGGGACAATATTGTAGATAAATGAGTTATTTACCCATGGACTATCTGCTTTCCCTCCCTCCCTGTGCATACTTGCCAAAGCCGGTAAAATAAATCTCAAATCATAATTTGAGTTGTGAATGATTACCGGTATAAAAAACTGTTGGCTTACATTCACATTGCACGATTGGTGTGCCACACCATGAAAATTACTACCCCTGAAAATATTTCCTGCCACGAGTGATCATGGCCGCGGACTATCCCCTTCTCTCCTCTAGTCTTTTTCCCCCTAGTCCCTTTCCCCTTAGTCCCCTCTTCGAATTCCCCTTTGTAAACCCAACATTTTTTCTTATTTTTAATGGCCAGGCGATCCTCTGCTGACAATATCATCGGATAGTGAGTATTTCTCAAACGGGAAATAGCTCCATTTGCATAGACAATTGATTTAGGCAATGCTTTGATCATGAACTCATTCTAGACCAATGTTTCGACTATTTCTAACAATTGCATAGTGTTAGAGCTTTTTCTTTGTGCATGGGCAAAGGAAACTGCGATTTCTTGATGATCTTTGTTACAATTCGGAAACTTTGGGTCGTTCACATCCATAAGCTTGGCTTCACAGTCCAAACTTATTTTAACGCTTTGCATAAGAACATTCTGAAAATTTGTAAAACGTAAAATTGCACGGTCACCCCAAACTCTTTCCACCGATTAATAGCCATGTCTTTTACAATGTAATATGTGATTTTTAACTTTAATTCTCTATGAAATCTAGACAGGTATGTTGGAAAATAGTATCGTGTCCCCTTATTCTTTCTCTCCCCCAGAAGTCTACTAATATCCGTAATAAGATTGAAATGGCCAATTGAATTGGGTTCCCTAGGCGGTGTATACAACAACCAAAACCAGTGTTTCACCTATTCAATCGACGGGCCCCTTACTGGGAATATTACACCCTTTTTATAAGAACGTATACCCTCTTGAAATTCTGTTTCATATTGGAGCACAGTAGCACCTATATTTAAATGGGAGTTGGCCCGTTCAAAAATATCAATCGCCCTGAGTGTTACCGGAAAATTTCCCACTAAAAAAGAGAAATCTACAGAGGGAAAATCAGACCCCTCTTTCCCATGCACGGCCCAGTAGTCCAAAGTTTTCTTTGTAGCATCATTTCGTAGAGGTTTGAAAACCAATATGATGGAAGCTCAAATGAAACATTTTTTGCCTGTTTCGAAACAGATTCGTTGAACGCCCTTGCATCCTTCTAAAGCAGGATTATATTTTAAAACTATAGCCCTCTCCCCATGTCCCCCTCTTAAAATTAAATCTTTTTTAAATTTTCTTATATTTACACTTAAAATTTCAATGAATAAAACCACTGACCAACTCCCATTCTCATTATAATTTTCGAAATGGTTGATAATATTTTCAACCCATTGCGTAAATACAGTCTCGTAATTCTCCAGATGAGGAAACACTACCAACATCTCGGTGTGTATATAATGATCATACACCTCACTATAACCCTCATTTAGATAAAATATTTTTAAAACAATTGAGGCTTTGATATTGTCCCAACCCCCCCCCCCCTATAGCTGAATATGGTTTTCTAAAAGTGCACGAATTTTTTTACATAACCATGAACGATATAAATGGATTCGGTTATAAAATTTCCCCCCATAAGTGTATTAAATGGATCACCAAATTTTGCAGTAAAAACGGCTATTGTATTCAATATCGAATTTGTTTGTTGAAATTCCGGTAGTGACAAGAATTGTGTATCATTACCCCCTCCCCCATGTATGTCATCATTGGCTAAACCCTCCCCCCCTTGTATATCACTACCTAAACCCCCTCCCCCACTTTGTTCAACAATAGGGCTGTTTTGTGTAGTATAATCTCCCAGTTAACTTAGCATAGCCTCTAGTGTACCTGGGCTGTGAGAATTTGCCCACTTGGTTGAACTGAGACGATGTCCATTAGATCAGTGGGGGAGGGTTCTCATTTAACTCTCTGGAAAACTTATCTACAATTTGCATTCCCCCCTTCTATATCACCACCTAAACCCCCACCCCCACTTTGTTCAACAATATGGCTGGTCTTTGGAGTAAAATCTCCCAGTTCACTTAGCATACCCTCGAGTGTATCTAAGCTGTGAGAATCTGCTCACTTGGTTGAACTGGGACGATGTCCATTAAATCAGTGGGGGAGGGTTCTCATTTAACTCTCTGGAAAAAATATCTAAAATTTGCATTGTATTCAGACTCAACCACGGTAAATCACCCTCTGAACTAACTATATTGACTTGTTCAACTGTACTAGCGTCTACACTGAAATAATTATTCATTAAACTGTCTACCCATTCGATTTCAGCATATGTAACATCTAAATTAACTTTATCATCACCATAGCACTCCCGTAAACACTTACCGTATTGTTCGAGATCTTGTTCGTCGATAGCCGGTATTTCAGTGACCTGACTGTCACGAAACTCCAATTTGGATCATTTGAACCAATGGTGGTTCAATTTGGATCATTTCATGACTTGTTTCTTCAGCTAGAGGGGGAGGTAGTCATGTTATGTCATCCATTCTAACCTATAAAGAAACAACCACTTAATTTCAACATGTCTAAATCACCCTATTTTTATAAGAGTCGAAAATTGGATTATATTTTCTAATTGTTTAAAAAATGTGCTTAAAAAAACACGCCTGGTAGTAGTAGTAGTAGTAGCAGAAGCAGTAGCAATATTACTATCAGTGTGCGCATAGTATCATTTGGCTAGTTTTTAAGCTTTGTAATTTCAAAAATCTATTTCAAAAACTAACATCTTGTACTTATTTCTATACCAATAACAATAGTGAAACTACTTTTTCAGTTACAAAAATTGAATTTTAATGCTCATAAATTTGCAATATTCATTATACTATCTCAGCAAATTATCTAGTAGACAGAAAATAAGCAGCGCTTGCGCTGTCTATAATGAACATGACTTTCTAGTTTCATCTTCATGTACTCAAATGGAAAACAAATATCATATGAAACTATTTATCATAAGCACCCCCATTTCCCTCTCGCAATTCACAGGATTTACTCTAGACAATATGACGGGAATAAAAAAGTATCTTTTATAGCGAAGCCAATGCTATCCTAATTCACGAGAATTTAGCAGGTCGGATGCATGCACTTGTCAGGATTCGATAATTACAACCCGTTTAAATAGCTCTTAAAGGAGAGCGATTTATTTCTTTGGGAGAAAAATTATTAGCGAGAAATAAAAATAAAATTTCAACTTACATTAAGATCTGCAGCTTGCATGTGAAGGGCTGAAGGAGGCTCATTCTCGCATGGTATGGAGGGCGTTGGTCTTGAAGGCCCACCATTACTGCCATAAACGATGACTGTTGCTCTTGAAGGGCCGGCGACTTTATCATCTTACATGTGGAGCTTAGATGGGTCAGCATTTCTCCTTTGGGGTTTTGGTGGCATGGAAGAACCATTCATGTCGAACCGCTGCATGGGAGTAGCATCTTGGACCCTATCCGTCTTTGATAGTGGGGGACATTGCTCAAAATTTTTCCTTAAAAAGAAATTAAATTATAGTTTTTAATTTAGAGAAAAACTGGGGGAAGGGGTAAATTGTCAAATTTAGATAGTTATCTAGGCTACAAACCCATAGCATAACTTTCTAAATGTTTCAAAATAAGCTCTAGAAATATAGGTATGAAAGCAAGTTCCCACTATATAGACATACAATTAGGTAAAAAAGATCGTTAACCAAGCAAATAGGCTAAAGATTTGCAATCAGAGGTAAAATGCTAGCCAATTTACACTTAATATAGACTTCAAGCAACCCCACCCCACTTCTAATTTGTAAATATAAATGTATATAAATTAAATTGTCCCCTCCTTTCCTTTCTGGGAAGATTACACTTGGAAGATTTAACTAAACCATTATTTCTCTTCATAAAGCCTTCATCAAAGCCATTTTGAAAATAGAACACTCCCCTCATAAGGTATAATTGTCTGCAAAAGCAACCTTTTTCCGCTTTGTTAATAAAAGATGTCTTTGTTTAGAGTGTAAGAGACGTAGGTCAAATTTTACCACCACCCCCCTAAATTAAAGACATTGCTTTCTAGTCTTGTATATCAAAGTTCAAAACCATAGTTTTCACGCTCCCCCCTGAGAATATAAAAGAAACTTTATCATAAGCAAATATAAAAAAGAATAATGGTTCTCTTTTCCCACAAGCTCTTTCAAAAGTACCTAAGAAAGCGCACTCTAAGGGGCGGTTAGCACCCCCCTCCCTTTTACATAGTTTCCATGTCTTAAAAATATCTCTTTTAAGTATTAATTTTGCAAATAATTCGTCCCTTTTTCAGATGGTTTAGAATAATGCGAACCTGTAAGCTTAATCCTTTCCTTGTGGTGGGAATAGCAACCTTGTTTTGTTAATTTAGACAAAGCGCGTGCGAAAGGATTTGTTTACAAAACCACCCTTTTTAGACGTATTCACATATATTTTTGTTAATTTAGACAATGCATGCTAAAATGATTTTGATGGTTTTGACGCATGAGGGAGAAAAGACACTTTTTGAGTAATAGCTTCAATTGAAAGAATTAATTGGTGACGAATGGTGGGAGGAAGGGGAGGAGGGGTTACATAGTGGAAAAAAGAGTACATTTTGAAACAAAGTATAAAGATTTTTTTTGGGGGGGAGGGTATACCCTGAATTTTAATATATTGGAGGGGGCTATATAAAAAAATGATTTTATTTGGAAAAACCAACGAAAATTTACTAAACATAACTCACATTATAAATTTGTGTAGGTAAAACTTCTAAATCCACAGTATTCGTTGTTTGCTCCATTACGTCTGGAAACGATATGTTACTTTAATTACAAAGCGTGTTCATTATAAACAAAATCTCAAGGCTGAATCGCGATGTAAGAGAAACCCTACTTAAATCCATTGACCTAGAAATAGGTGTCAATGATCTTGTCCCGTTAGACTCGCTCTTATCTGGCAATGATGTAAACTCCTGTCTGTATTCAATAGGCATAGAAACATCAAATAACATAACCGAATTAAGAAACAACATAACTAGCAACATAAATAAAACCACATAACCAGCAACATAACAAGATAACCATCAAACAACAAAACCAACAAACCAGATAACCATCAACAAAACCATGAAACAACATCAACATAACCAACAAACATAACCATGAAACAACATCAACATAACACTCATAACCAGCAAACATAGCATAACCATGCAACTTTTATGCAACTTTTTCCTGTATTCAATAGGCATAGAAACATCTCTGATTGGCCTAGAAAGAGAAAAGTGATCTTGTCCCGTTGGACTCGCTCTTATCTGGCAATGTTGTAAACTTCGCTGTGTATACTATGCCCATATATGGACTTCCCTCTGGACTGGCACTCCCTTTTCTACTGTTGTAACACTAAATTTTAAAGACTCTGATTTTAAATTAATTTATTCCAATACATATATGAAAATCGGTAATTAGAAGGTGCAATGTTATTGCACCTCGAGTTGTCTCGAGTTGGTTTTAAATTTATTTTGAGAAATGTTCTGCCAAAATAAAATAAAATGGAAATTAAAAGGAACATATTTCCTTACCAATAAAAAAAAACAATAAGAAAAAGTTCTGGCTCTCTATGGCACAATATTACTATCTAGAACCACAGACTGTTGTAAAACTTAATAGATAATCTGTGCTAAAACTGTTCGGTTGTCCCTTTGTGGTAAAACATGTTGTGGCAAATTTTAAATACTCCCACCACTTCGTGGATCCCTCTCCCAAATTTCGGCTATTTCCCTGTTGTAGTATTGATTGCAAGTTAAGACTAGAAATTTCCTTTTTTTCACATTTCATCAACCCTCCATCCCCTTTTTAGAAATCCTACATAAGCCATTCAGTTAAATCCAGTGTATATAAATAATAGATTAAAATCACAATATGTATATAAATTAAGTCATACCTCTGAGACGGGACAGTTACAAACTACTTCGCTGGCTCACCAAGTTTCTTACTGCTTTCGCAATTATGAATAATACAATTTTGAACCATTTTTCATTGCTTAACGAATACATACTAGCCAGCCCGCGAATGCAAAGGAAGTTGGAGGAGCTGTTTGTACACACTGAGAATGAAGCGCCAGAAATCATCACTCATCAGCCTTAAACTTACTCTTATGTTATCTTTATACATTGCTGAACACATGCCTCCGGCTACCTGTTTTATTTCTATGTAATTGATACAAAAAGACATATAATCGATCTTATTATTTAGATGATTTATTAAGTGGCATTTTGGATGTATATAGTGGGGTTTGCAAAAAACATATGCAATTTTTGGCATTTATTTTTAGTTCTCAATTAATTCATCCAAAGCAACATTTAAAGAAAAGATTATAGGTATTATTTCTCAATTTCGAGAGAACTAGATTGTTTTTTCTATTTACCTTGAGCCCGCCAACCCCCCCCCCCCCTCCGAATTATTAATAACGAACTAATTTGACTTTTTTTTAGAGTAATTTTAGTTAATTGGATTTGAGAGATGTTAAAACTTATGTTACCTTTGTGATTTCTCGAAAAAACAGAGAAAGTTTTGCTACATGTTTTGTAGAGAAATTACCTACGGATTGTTTCGCGTACCCGACTGACTGGCTGTATTTCAAACCGTAGCGGATAGTGGGATTCAATCACCCTTTTTAGGGCTACAATAAGAAAAATTGGAGATGGCTAGGGTACGTGCTCTGAAAAAAGGATGACCGATAACCCAAGATTATCCTTTTTGCCCATCCGTCCCTGACTAATCAAAATTTTGGATGTATTTTGGATGTATATAGTGGGGTTTGCAAAAAACATATGCAATTTTTGGCATTTATTTTTAGTTCTCAATTAATTCATCCAAAGCAACATTTAAAGAAAAGATTATAGGTATTATTTCTCAATTTCGAGAGAACTAGATTGTTTTTTCTATTTACCTGGTGCCCGCCAACCCCCCCCCCCTCCGAATTATTAATAACGAACTAATTTGACTTTTTTTCGAGAGTAATTTTAGTTAATTGGATTTGAGAGATGTTAAAACTTATGCTACCTTTGTGATTTCTCGAAAAAACAGAGAAAGTTTTGCTACATGTTTTGTAGAGAAATTACCTACGGATTGTTTCGCGTACCCGACTGACTGGCTGTATTTCAAACCGTAGCGGATAGTGGGATTCAATCACCCTTTTTAGGGCTACAATAAGAAAAATTGGAGATGGCTAGGGTACGTGCTCTGAAAAAAGGATGACCGATAACCCAAGATTATCCTTTTTGCCCATCCGTCCCTGACTAATCAAAATTCAGGTAGTTCTCACTTAGTGTGGAAGGATGTCGTAATTAAAGATCTTGGAAAGTGGGAACTTCTTGGGAGGGTGTAAAGAGGGAGGTTTTGAATAGATTGAGATGGAATAGGAGCATGTGCAGTTCTCTGGTGAGTTGTTAGTGGTAGTAGTAGTGGTGGTATTGTGACGGTACAATGACATCACGACATCCACCTCCCGAATCATGACGACATCACGACATTCAGCTTTATTTACCTACCGAGTACATTTAAGAACACCACATGTGTATTGCGGTTATGGCATGCTTGGCACAGTTCTGCCACAATTTCCCAGTCCCAATACGCTTGGTACACTCACAAAAGAGGCTGGTACACTCCCAAAAATGCTTAGCACAGTTACACCACCCGTGGTACATACTAAATAGTACACATTATCTCCATGAGAGAGCAACCCATGTGTTACAGCTATATGCTTGTATAATTGCATATTTTGAAGGCAAAATAAACTCTAGCATGAAGGAACCAATGGAAATTTTAATGTTGCTTATTAATTCTTGCCACAAATGAAGGGTATACATAATTTTGTGTTTTTTATCTAAAAATTTTTATTTCTGAGTCTTTTAAAGTAGGATTGCCACCCCGAGTAATCTTTTACTATTTCTGGTGACTTTTTTCATTGTCTGGTGATTTGTTTTGGCTAGTGAGTTTTAGTGATTTCCTTTTGAAAAGTAGTGATTTTTTCCTGAATCTATTGATTTCTTACGAGATAGCACATAAAATAAAAAAATAAATTCACCATTATTGAAAGCTATGATTCAATCCCGCTCTTTGGGGCTATAATGAAAAAAAGGTTGATATCACTAGGGCACATTCTGTGGATGAAGGATGACAGACTGCCAAAGATTGTCCTTTTCGGCAATTTAAATCACCCGTACCAGAAATTATATCACCCGTACCCGTACCCGTACCAGACATATCATTAAACGACAAATATTCACATTTGGCAATATTTAGGGATAAACCAATTTTATCAAGAGAAAAAAGGATCTTATTAGCACTCCGTGCTAACCCAACTTTCGACCAACTAATAAGTAGCAGATCGTCAGTGTATCAGACAGTTCGTGGTAACGAACTGTAAGTAAGGAGCGACCCAGCTAGTGTAAACCTGTTTAGTTTAGGTTACATAATAATAAATGCTATGCTTCACCCCCCCCCCCTAATGTGCAAACATATAGCCCAATTTGTTTCTAAACTTTTTTATATACATCCTATTTTATTTTATTTCATTAGCATTAACCAAACTAGCACTATATAAAAGAATACGTTTAGTACAGGAGTACCGAAAAAAGTTATATACTTTTAAGTTTAAGGGTCCTTTCTTTCAGTTGAAAAAAAGCAAGTGTTTTTATTTGATTTCCGATCGTTTTTCAAATCATCTCAGAAAATTCACCAACACCCTTTGTAGAAAATCCCCTCCTTCACGAATAATTCCCCCCGCATCTATGGGAAATTCCTCTTGTGTAAAATTCTTTCCTTGCTGTTGTAAATTGCCCCAGGGTATCTTCCTGGAAAATTTTCCTGATCTTCACAAGAAAAAATTAGTTTTTTGTTAACTTTCTGTTTGTTTTCTCTAATTGTCGCTGAAATCACCCCCACCCTCAGTGGAAAGTCTCTCCCCTATGAAAATTCTTCCCGTGAAAATTTCCCAAATGGAAATTCCTCCCGTGGATAATTCCTGCTGAAACATTTCCCTGGAACATTGTTTTTGGACTTGAAGTTGAGCTTCCAAATAGAAAATAAGACAATTAAAAGAATTCAGTACATGAATCTCTCCTGTAAAATTTCTACTAAAAAATACCCCCCTCCCCCCCAAAAAAATACACTTATATTTTTCTATGTCAAATATTATATTTAACAAGGGGCAAGTTGGAGTACAAAAAGGTTTGTATTCCATTCTCATTGAATTTTTTTTTAAACTTGTTTAGTCTTAACTTCACTACTTTTTTTTATAATTTTGAAGTTTTCGCCGCAATATCAGTAATAAGTATTTTCAGCTATGGTTTCCAATCCCGTGCTCTGGCTCTAAAATCTACTTTGTAAAAGGCTTGATTTACTACGCAGATCCAAGCCCTTTTTTGAGCCTGAAAAACGAATTTTGGCACCCGAATTTATGCAAAGAAATTCCATTTTGTTTCTTCCCCGAAAATTCCCAGAATCTTGACGACTTGTCCCCGAAAAATCCCCGAGTTTTTAAGGCTTGTCCCCGAATTTTAAGATTCGAGAGTGGAAGCCCTGATCATCAGCCTTAAACTTACTATTATGTTATCTTTATACATTGCTGAACACATGCCTCCGGTTACCTGTTTTATTTCTATGTAATTGATACAAAAAGATATATAATCGATCTTATTATTTAGATGATTTATTAAGTGGCATTATGGATGTATATAGTGTGATTTTGGGGTTTGCAAAAAATATTTGTAATTTTTGGCATTTATTTTTAGTTCTCAATTAATTCATCCAAAGGAATATTTGAAGAAAAGATTATAGGTATTATTTCTCAATTTCCAGAGAACTAGATTATTTTTTCTATTTACCCGGAACCCGCCATCCCCCCCCCCCCGAATTAGTAATAACAAACTAATTTAACTTTTTTTAAGAGTAATTTTAGTTCTCGTGGAAAATTAAAGGCTATTAGAGAAAATTGGATTTGAGAGATGTTAAAACTTATGTTACCTTTGTGATTTCTCGAAAAAGCAGAGAAAGTTTTGCTTCATGTTTTATAGAGAAATTACCTACGGATTGTTTCGCATACCCGACTGACTGGCTGTATTTCAAACCGTAGAGGAAAGTGGGATTCAATCACCCTTTCTAGGGCTATAATAAGAAAAATTCGAGATGGCTAGGGTACGTGCTCCAAAAAAAGGATGACCGATAACCAAAGATTATCCTTTTTGCCCATCCGTCCCTGACTTTGGTAGTCCTCACTTAGTGTGGAAGGATGTCGTAATTAAAGATCTTGGAAAGTGGGAACTTCTTGGGAGGGTGTAAAGAGGGAGGTTTTGAATAGATTGAGATGGAATAGGAGCATGTGCAGTTCTCTGGTGAGTTGTTAGTGGTAGTAGTAGTGGTGGTATTCTGACGGTAAAATGACATCACGACATCCACCTCCCAAATCATGACGACATCGCGACATTCAGCTTTATCTAACTACCGAGTACATTTAAGAACACCACATGTGTATTGCGGTTATGCTTGGTACAATTCTGCCACAATTTCCAAGTCCCAAAACGCTTGGTACACTCACAAAACAGGCTGGTACACTCCCAAAAATGCTTAGCACAATTACACCACGCGTGGTACATGCTAAATGGTATACATTATCTCCATGAGAGAGCAACCCATATGTTACAGCTATATGCTTGTATAATTGCATATTTTGAATACAAAATAATTCCTAGCATGAAGGGACTAATGGAAATTATAATGTTGCTTATTAAGTCTTGCCACAAGTGAAGGGTATACATAATTTTGTTTTTTTTGTCTAAAAATTTTATTTCTGAGTCTTTTAAAGTAGGGTTGCCACCCCAAGTAATCTTTCACTATTTCTGGTGACTTTTTTCATTGTCTGGTGATTTTTTTTGGATAGTGAATTTTAGTGATTTGCTTTTGAAAAGTAGTGATTTTTTCCTGAATCTATTGATTTCTTACGAGATAGCACATAAAATAAAAAAGAAAAATAAATTCACCATTATTGAAAGCTATGGTTCAATCCCGCTCTTTGGGGCTATAATGAAAAAAAGGTTGATATCCCTAGGGCACATTCTGTGGATGAAGGATGACAGACTTCCAAAGGTTGTCCTTTTCGGCAAACCATCTAGGGTTGAACGGAAAGCAGGTCGTCCTCGTATGGGAGGTTGCCATAAAGAAAGATTTAAAGGAAATGGAAAATTCCAGGGAGGGTGCAAAGAAAGGTGTTTTGAATAGATTGGGATGGAGGAGAAGCGTTCGTAGCTGTGTTGGCGTCAGGTGGCTTGCTGCTGTGCTGAGTTGTTTGTAGTAGTAGTAGTAGTTGTAGTATTGAAGGCATAATGCATCTTTTGTTGAAAACCTATACGAAAGCCATGAAAACCAGAAATGGTTGTTTTGGTAACCGACACTCTAAAAAAGAGGAATAACAAATAATACTTTAAAAAATTTATGTTCCATTTTCATTCAAAATATCTATAATTCATTAAGTTTTATACTACTCATCAAAGGCTCTGAACTTGTGAAAATTTATCTCATTTTGAAAAAGGATATACAGCCCCAAAAAGGTCAAGGGATCCTAATTAAATTTGCACCATCGGATTCAGCATATTAGAGAACGCTTTTTAAGAGTGACTCCTAGAAAAACGTGGCACTTGGCATTTTTTGGGAAGAAGAAAAATCACATGAACATAACAAAAAAGCAGGGGGCAAGTACTCCCCCCCCCCTTTCACGCTTCTTTCTTTCCTAAAGATAGTAGGTAAAAATTTGTAAATAACCCGTTGATAAGCGTATTTGAAAGATTCTGTGGAAGAAATGACCCCCCCCCCCAGACCCCGTGAATGAGCTATAAGCTAAGCAATTTGCCCATTGTTAAATATAGTATTTCAAATTAGACAATGTAAGGTTTTTCTTTTTTTGGAGGGAGAGGGTTTTTCATCAGAAAAATTAAAGATGGAACGAATACATACAATTTGACACAGGGTGAATTTTCCATGGACGAAATTTATGCAGAAGGGGTTTTTCCTAAAGTAGGGGATTTTCCACAGGGTGTTGGTAAATTTCCCGACATGATTTATAAAAACATCTTACATTAAATTAAAACACAAGCTTTTTTAAATTTAAAGTAAGGAGCATTAAACTTAAGAGAATAGGACTTTTTTCGTATATGAGGGGGTTGCCCCCTCCTAAATCCATCACTCTCTATACTAAAATAGACTTTTCTCCCGATTCTATAAAAGGACATCTGAAACTCAAGGGTCGTTTAATTAAAACAAACCCTAAAAACTTAAGCGTAAAGAGTGAGGGATTGAGAGATGGCAGCCATTCTCATCTACGGAACAAATTTTTTTTTATGTGTCATTTTAGTGTTGTTCTTTACCTTCAGTTGTAATTTTTTTTTTTTTTTTTTTTACTTATAGCTAGGGGTTCTTCATTATTTTATTGCTATTTGCGTCACTTGAGATGGATATTTTAGCTATTTTGTGAGTAATATATATTGTGAGTAGTAATATTTTGTAAGGATTTATTCGTTAGAATGAAAATTGAATAACCAGATAACAAATCGCTTTAAAAGAATTCCTGTTCAGTTTACTGTTCAATAAACTGTGCGGGGTCAATCATAAGTTACACTTTACTGTATACTTTGAATGAGAAATGCTAGAAATTGAAGTAAATTTTAGACTTCAAGGGGGTCGGCCCAAGGCCACCCTTATATTTGCCAGGAAGGTTTTTGCTTTGTTTGTAATTCTAAGTCCAAAAACATCGAAAAGAAGTCAGACTGGTGAATACTAAGATATGGGGGGGGGGCAAGAAAATTAAAATATTGTCTTGCAAGACTTAGGAGATGTTTTTAATCAAACGCAGACTTGTTATGGACTGGAGAATGAAAAGATGTATCTGCTTCATATTTAATATAAAACTATATTAGATAATATATAATTATCTTCCCATTAGGGAAACAGGATTTTCCTACCTGTTTCCTTCCTCTAAGCTATACAATTTGAATGGTGTTAAACATAGCAATTGAAAATAGGAAATATAAGGATTTTTTTGGGGGGGGGGATTTTTCATTGGAAGAATTTTCTTAAGAGAAGAAATTTTCTGGGAAAAATTCTACCCTGGGGGGGAGTCACATATAAAGTTTTGTCTGTCTTTCTTTTTGGTTACTAACCTTTATTAGTGGCTGGAATGTTCCGGGGGAAGATATTGTCTTTGGGTATTTTCCAGGGGAGAAATATTCCGTATGGAAATTTTTCCTGGGAAGAATTTTGGAAATTCAAATTTTCTACAGATGTTGCGTGAGATTTCTGATACATTTTAAAAACGATCAGAAAGTAAACAAAAAATATTTTTTCATTTGCAGAGAAGGAGAATTTTCAAGGGAGAATTGCCTTGGGTGAATTTTTAGCGAAGAGAGAGTTTTAAACAGGAAGGATTTGCCATGGACAAATTTTCAGTGTTACAGTTTTTTCGTAAGGAACAGGATAGACTACTCAACAGGGGGTGTAGACAAATTTCCCAGTATGAGTCGAAAACCAATCAGAACAAAAAGAAAGAAAACAGTTATTTTTCAAATGAAACTAAGGAGCATTAAACGTAAAACGAATGGAAATTATTTCTCATGTGAGTAGGTTACCCCCTCCTCAATTCCTCACTCCTCAAACAAACACAAATCGGATTTTGTCTCAATTTTCTAAAAATTAATTTTGAAACGAAAGGGAACTTTTAATTGGAATAAGAAGCTCCTCTAAAAACTTAATAACTTACCGTAAATAGAAAGGAAAGAAGTGGCAGTCCCTCTCATAAACGGAACTAGTTTTGTTTGTATTTCGTTTTAATAATGTTCCTTACCTTCGATGGAAAAAAAAGTACTATTCTTCTTTTACGAATTTTGTGATTTTCCTTTCGTCTGCTGGCAACTCAACTTTCAGGTTATCTCCTTAAAGTTAGAAGAAAATCCAATTTTTTTGTTTTGTTTAATGTTGATTTTTGATTCAAAGGTACCAACGGGGGGAGGGTGTAGAGTCACAATTTATATTAAAAAAGTTAGTGTTATCATTTAAAAAAGATCGTCTACTAGTCTCTTCGTCTTTCTTACCCTTTCTTCCGACCCTCTGAAATCTTTAACTCAAGTGCCCAAACCGTCACCGACATATGCTATTTGTCATATGCTATTTGGCCCCAAACACCCCTTGAAAGCTTCAAATATATAATCTGTTAGCCATTCCTAGCAGAATGCGGCCATGCTGTTTTGATAAGTTGTGTAAATGTAGTTCATTTTGATTGGATCAGCATTCATCGTAATTAGATTCTAGTCATTCTGGACCTAATAGCACCAAACTTATAGACTGACAGAGGACAACATTAAAATTTGAAAGTATATATAAACTTTTATCAAGAAACCTGAATAATCTCTCCAATACTTGATCATTATTGCTGTTCTATTACTAGCGTTGCAGCCTATAATACGTTAGGAAAATCTTCCAAAGGGATAATTAATAATCTATTTATTTTGATTACATATACTTCTGTAGCCTATATTGCTTTTCCAGTTGCCTATTTCCGATTAAATCACAAGCCATATGTAAACTAAATTACAAAGTTGATTTAATGGAATAGCTATATCTCCTGATCAGTTAAAAATCCCTCTAGGATAGGGAATTTCTAGGATAGTAACTTCTCTGGGATATGACGTCTTTTTCTTTCAGAAACAAGCTACATATATATCATACACACTATAAATATTCAATTTAAATTCCTCTTAACAGCACAGAGGATAAAGAAGCGCTTAGAAACTTTCGAGTCTAGGTTCAATCCCAGCTGTTGCAAGGAAGTCACTTGGTTTAATTTTATTTTATTTTAGACACTTCGTTTTTACATTTGGAAGTATACTTTATTTCTCTAGCTTTTTAACGTGCACTGGATATCGGGGGAGGTTTGGAAATTGAAAATATTCTTTTGATTTTCAAGGTTTTTGATATATTAGTAATCAAATGCGGACTGGACATGGACTGAAGAAAGAAAAGATATAAGGTAAAATTGAAGGCTAAATAAGTTTAAAAAATTCAATGACAACGGAATACAAACCTGTTTCGGTGGTTTTTGCATGCAAATCTAGGACAACTGATCCTGGTTGTGGCCCGTCTTAGCTAATAATTGGTTAGTTTATGTGGCCTATCATGTTTCATTCTTGTTTTTATTATGTTCTTTTCAAGTTAAATTGTCCATGCTATTTAGCCTTTTCTGACAGCCCCAATCTTTATTTGTGCATTCCTAAGCCTCAAATCAGCCGTGCTTAAATTTTTTCACGAAAGTCAAATCAGGTGAAAAAAAAATTTTAGTTGAAAAAAAATTCTACATGTACTTGTTCTTCATCGTTTTTCTATTTCTGGCTTTCCAGGCTAATACGCTTGGAAAATCTTCCAAAAGGATAAATAATTATCTCTTTATTTTGAGTAGCTGTACTCCTGTATATTGCTTTTCCAGTTGGAGATTTCCCATTAAATCACAAACCATTTCTAAACTAAATTACAAAGTAGATTTAATGGAATAGCTATATCTCCTGCTCAGTTAAATATCCCTCTAGGATACAAAATTTCTAGGATAGGAATTTCTCCGGGATATGACGTCATTTTCTCTCAGAGACCATCTACATGTGTATCATACTCATTATAAATATTAAATCTAAATACCTTGTAACAGTGCCGTGGATAAAGCCGTGCCTAGAAACTTTCGGGCCTTGGTTCGATCCCGACTTTTACAAGGAAGTCATTGTCTAACAAGTAAATTTCATAATTTTTAATTTATTTTAGACACTTCGTTTTTAAATTTGGAAATATACTTTATTGCTTTGACTTTTTAACCTGCACTGGATATCGGAGGTAGGGGGGGGGGGGTGAGAAATGGAAAATATTCTATTGATTTTCAGGATTTTGGACATATTGTTATTCAAACTTTAACTGGACATGGACTGGAGAAAGAAAAGATATAAGGGAAAATTTAAGGCTGTACAAGTTTTAATAAAAAAAATTCAATAAGAATGGAATACTAACCCGTTTCTTTTGTTTTTGGTGGAATTTTGGAAAACACAAGTACAGATTTAGAGGAGGATTGGAATTTCACTTTTCTGGTCATATTTCTAGCTATTGATCAATAATGTAATATTTTTGTCGTGCTATTTGTGTTGTGATTTTCGTTCGTTTCAAGCTTGATTTGCATATTCGATTTAAGTTTCACTCGTTTTAAGATTTATTTATTCGTTTACATTAATATCTATTGTATGTTTTTTTGCATTGATTGTTTATTTCCTTTCTCTTCGATATAAGTTTCATTTATACTTCAATAGCAAAATATTTTTAACTTTTTTTTATTTCTTTATAATTAAAGGTCATTTTTGGCTTTGAAATCCCAGTGGCAGAAACAGAAAATTATTTTTTGGGGTATTTGGAGCTAAAAGCTGTTTTTTAAAAGTTATTTTAGATGATCTTGGTTTTAATGGTTTTAATTTAATTTTTATCTCGAAACTCAAGGAAAAAAACTACCATATATCTTTTTTGTGTGGTCTGCAGGGTGCGTCGTAACAAAACATCAATAAGAGTCAACCGTCTACAAGAGTTCAAAGTACTTACAGCATCTTTCTTTAGCAGGGAATACCAGTCTATTCTTAGGGGTTTCTGGTTTGTTTTTAGATCCTGATGGTTTCACAGCGGTCTGAGTTACGCCTTTTCCACCATAACTCACAACTCAACAAAAACAAGGAACTTTTAGTTATAGGCTAGATAACTAAGTTGTAATATATTCAACACTTGACGTTAAACCTAACTAGACCCCGGTGCCGCACCGGCGGATTGACCGAATGCCACCGACGAGAGGCCCGGTCGAACGCCGCCGGCAGAGGCGGCGGCGTTCGGTCAACTCTAAATTAATTTTGCGGCAATTCTTTATTGCGTCAACCGCAAAGTCGGAGCTTTTCCTTCTCGTGTGCTTTAGTATTTCGATTTTCCTGATTAGAAATCAAGCAGGGCTTGCACTATCCCTGAATTTTTGGGTATTTCCCCGAAAATCTAAGCGTCACCCCGAAAAAAATTGGTTCCCCGAATCCTCGAAAATCACGCAGTCACGGTGCCACCCTTAGCGATTTATCACCAGTGACTTTCCCTGCCAAATATTACTTTGCATATCATAATTCTTCACTACTCTCTTGTTCATTAATTTTCGTCTCTTTTGTTACTTTGCATAAAAGCAGACAGATGCAATATGCAATTGCAAATATTGCAATATACACAGTTCTTCATATGTTGACAAAAAACCTTCTATTGAGATACAATTTAGCTATAGAATAATAAACTATGTAGAAGGTTGGGGAATTAAAGATTGAACCGCAAGTTACCCCTAAAATATGATTCATAAATAAATTGTAAATTATTGCATACAGAGGGGGATAGGGGGCTATCATTTTTAAATGATAACACCTCATTTTTTTATTGAAAGCAGGGATTCCAAAAAGATAACTACTTTTTTCATTTAAAGTGGAGACAGAAGAAAATGGTATCAAATTCCCTGGGAACCATTGAAATATTTGATAGACCCAGGGCCGCCCATTAGGAGTTGTTCATTGTCTTGGGTATTTTGCAATTTCTCAGAGGCTACTGGCCTAATTTGGCTTTTGTGTGTGCTCCCTTTTAATTAGATTCTTTGGATCTTATTGAATACCACGGCAAATCTATGACTCAGTTTTCCAATAATTTGAGGTATATCTGAATAATTCCGACATTTTTGTTGTTATCTTTGTGCCACTTTACTCATACCCTCAATTTTTTTCAAGGAACACTAAGCTATTTAATGTTATTCTGCGTGTTTGTTTGAACCATATAATGACCTAGTTAATTATTAAGTAAATTATTTTTCTAATGAAAGCTGAGACGGTAGCCTATCAAGGTGGTATCCAGAGGGAGGGGGTAGGGAGTTATTACGTTTAAATAGTAATATATCGAAATTTTTTTATTGAAAGCAGGGATCCCAAAAAGTTATTTTTTTAATTTAAAGCAGAGACGGCATCCTATCAAGGTGGTATCCAGAGGGGGGGGTGTAGTGAGCTATCATATTTAAATGATAAAACCTCGATTTTATTTTTTGAGAGCAGGGGTGGCAATAAGTTAATTATTATTTTTTTTTAAGCAGAGACGGTATCCTATCAAGATGGTATCCAGAGGGGGGGGGGGCGGATAGGGATTTATTATATTTATGTGGTATTACCTTGACTTTTTTTTTATTGAAAGCAGGGATGCCAAAAAGTTGAAAAGTTGACAAAAATTAACAAGATTTTTGTGAGTTATGCTTGATACAGCACTTGCATGGTTTTATCGTCCAAAGGGAAAGGGACATATGCGTCCAACCTGTTTTTTTTTCTTATTGATGAAACGGGTTTACTTTGAAAACATTCATTCATAAGTACCAGGCAGATTCACACTATTACGAATTGGTGTGACGAAAGCGATATCGACATACCGACCTAGCGTTGCGCTCGAGTGACAATGGTGCCCTTTGTCCAGTGTCCAAGTTACATTAAAAGGCCAGGTCATAATAAAAGCTTTTAATTTTGGAGATTCAAGGAGGAGTCTTTGACAGTCTTATGACGTTAGGGTACTAGATGTTGCAACGTTCTTAAGTATCTACAGTTGTTTAAAAAATTCGGTCACCCCACAAATGATTACCAGAAATATGCACAAATATAACAATTATAACATTTGGAATATTATAACACTTTTTTCAAAGCTTTAAAGAAAAACCAAAAAGGCTATATACCCCTAACTACGCTTGAAAGCTATTTTAATAAGAAACTCTTTGGATATTTCCATGGAAATAACCACAGCAGATGCTTTGAGCCTGGGTGGGGATAAAAGAGGAGTCTTTGAGTATTTTTACCATAGGCGACTTATTGTTGCAACCTTCTTAAATTTGGTAATTTTTGTGAGCATTTGGAAATCAAAGCTTATACTCAATAGCTGATACTAAGTGTCCTAACATTTTCGTTGGATTAAAAGTGACGAACTAGGATGAAAATCTCAACATCTTCCTGGAGCTACTTCAGTCTGCATATTATTTCATTTAATTAAATTTAAAACGGATGAGCTTTTCATTTTTTACCTAAGAAAATAGCTGGCATTTTATTTGTCTTCATACCAAATAAACCATTAAGTGTTTTTTGTTTCATTGTAAGTAAAGGGTTCATCAGGCATTTCTCAGTTCGATAAATTTCCTCATTTTAGGTGAAGTTTATAATTTGACTAATATTAGGTATTTATGAATTTATAACTTGGGATGAATCCCCAAAAGAAAAAATAGATTATATTCAAAAGAGCCGCCAAAAGCAATAAAAGAAGCAGTTCAGCCTTAGCCTACATGACATATATTCTATAAAG
This sequence comes from Artemia sp. Qi Xiang Cuo, assembly GCF_049724085.1. Classification (NCBI taxonomy): domain Eukaryota; kingdom Metazoa; phylum Arthropoda; class Branchiopoda; order Anostraca; family Artemiidae; genus Artemia; species Artemia sp. Qi Xiang Cuo. Next base: position 8,281,134 of record NC_142814.1, read on the forward strand.
AAGCCAAAAAACTTTAAAATGTATTTTTTTAAATTATTGTTAAAAACCAGTTTTTAATACAAGAAGGCTTTTTAGGTATCCAAAAGAGCAAAAAAAAAAAAACAATCAATATCATAGTTTCCCATTTCAACTGTTTTAAAGGTGACAAAACAGATATAGTTAAAGGGCATTATGAAAAAATTAAGCTTTTAAGTTCAAAGTTATATTCAAAGTTTTTACCCAGATAACTGACGAATTTTGATATACGGTGTTTGAAGTTTTGTATGCAGTAATGCTCGATGAAAAACACTACTAATTTTGATAATTATTTATGTTAAGAATACATAGCTAATAGATACTTCAACTACTCGTATTATGCAAGGGTTCTGAAACGCCACAGCCATTTCGTTTCTACCAGATTTCTACTTCTCTTGATGAATAACGAAGAAGACCAGTTTCCAGCCAGCGACTTGTGAATTTTTGAACTCATGAATAGGCTCGAATCTGTTGTAAATTTAAGCTGTGATTTGAGAACGACTGATGAAAACATTAATGTTTGCGGGTAACATTGATCACGCCGGCGGCGTGCCGCCGACATCTTACCGGTGGCATGGTGCGGCACGCTGTTTTTGGCCCCAGCGCCACCGGTCTTCCCTCATCAGCGTGGCGCTGGGGTCTAAACATAACATCTAAAAAGAATAATAGTCATATCTACGCAGCTCGCAAACTGATATCCACATTTTGCAACGCGTACAATATTGCAACTATGTATAAAAGTTTAAAAATGTGTTTAAGAAAATAATTTATTTGGTCATTCCATTGAGAGTGGTTGCTATGCCTTTTGTTGGTTAATCTCTTCTTTTTTTTCCATCAATACTTTTTTGGACTTAGCAAGCTTGTCCTAATTGATCTTTATTTTACCCATTATCATTATAATCATTATTTGTTATCGTGAATGATTATTGTCGTTACTTCTAAGTCAAGGACAAAAATCATTCTAAAAAACACTTTACTTAAAGAGGGAAGACAGATAGGGGAGAAGCTCAAATTTGCATCTGACAAAACAATAAATAACTAATGCCATATATTGCTATTTCTCAAATTTTTTAATCTATACGACTGAGCAATCAGAACCCTAAAGCTTTGGTTTGGTTCTGGTGTGGTGCAGTGGGATTTGTCGCTGCCTGGTAAGACCAAACCCTAAAGTTGATTTTGGCTGTAGCAACCCACCACAGGACCCAGAATTTGATTATGCGAAAGTTTCTACATAATTATTCCACACAGAAAGAAGAAGAAGTTTTTGATTGCCCAGAATATAGAAAATAAAAAGAACTACTATTAAAAACAATGTAGAAAACAAAAAGCTGAAAACAAATATAGAAAACAAAAAGCATAATAGCACCATTTAAACAAATTCTGAAGACAGAGCGATATTCCAATTCCAAATGACCGGAATGTCGTAGTTGTCAGGAGAACTTCAGACTGCACAAGAAGTACCAGTTATGAACACACAGATTTAGGGCCCGCTATATAAAGAAAAAAGTGCAGCCAGAAATATATTTAATGTAATGAGATGGCCTGATTACAATTCAATAATTAAGCCTCTAGCCATTGAAAAAAAACTTTAAAATTCTAAAAGCTATTTTTGAGAATAAAAATAAAATAGCTTTATTATAAGAAATTTTGAGGAATCAGATAAATGTTTTTGATTACAACTGCGGGATCAGATCCTCTTGATTCCTCAGAATAGCGTAATTGTGCATATACAGCCGTTACTTTGAAAAAAAGAAATAAAATCAGAAAATAAATTTAGAAGAATTATATATATCTTATGATTACAGCGATTAGAACCTCTGATTACTTATAAGGGGAATTAGAATCTCTAATTACTCATAAGAAGTTTTACCGACGCAAAATATTGCAGTTGCTATTAAAAATAATAGAACAAATGAATTTAGAGGAATGAGATGGACATTTTAGCTAAAAAGGATTAGAAATTGCTTTAGTTAGTTTTTTAGTCACATGGTTGTTGCTTTTTTTGCATCTGTACTACTACTGCAGCTAGCAGCTCACTGCAGCACCAAGCCACTTGAGACCAACACAGCTATCACAAATCAACTATCTACACCTCTGTGGAATAGCCTATCCTGTTTCTCCCACTGAAAATTTGTCGATGGAAAATCCTTCCTGTTTAAAACTCTCTCTTCGCTAAAAATTCACCTAGGGCAATTCTCCCTGGAAAATTCTCCTTGTCTGCAAATGAAAATTTTTTTTGTTTACTTTCTGATCGTTTTAAATTGTGGCGGAAATCTCACCCAACATCTGCAGAAAATTTGCGCCTCCTAAATTCTTCCCAGGAAAAATTTCCATAAGGAAAATTCCTCCCCTGGAGAATCTCCAAAGACAACATCTTTCCCACAGAAAATTTCCCCTTGAACATTCTATCCACTAGTAAAGTTGAGTAGCCAAAAAGAAAGACAGACAAAAAAAAAACTTGATGTGTGAATCCCCCCCCCCAGGGTAGAATTTCCCTTGAAAATTTCCTCTCTTAAGAAAATTGTTCCAATGGAAAATCCTCATGGAAAATCCTCCCCCCCCCAAATAATTATATATAATCTAATATAGTTTTATATTAGATATAAAGTAAATATATCTTTTCTTTCTTCAGTCCACATCAAGTCCGCGTTTGATTACAAATATGTCCTAAGTCTTGTAAGCCAAGACAATATTTTTAATTTCTTGCCCCCCCCCACCATATCTTAGTATTCATCAGTCTTACTTATTTTCGATATTCTTGGACTTAAAATTACAAAAAAAAACTCAAAAACTGCCTGGCAAATATAAGGGTGGCTTTGGGCCGACCCCCTTGAAGTCCAAAATTTACTTCAATTTCAATCATTTCTCATTCAAATTATCCGTTGAAGTTTAACTTATGATTGACCCTGTACAGTTTACTGAACAGTAAACTGAAGAGTTTACTGACAGTAATCTGAACAGGAAAAAATATCTCTTTCTCTCTTTGGTTTAACTCTTTTAAAACGATTTGTTATCTGGTTATTCAATTTTCATTCTAACAAATAAATCCTTTCATAATATTTCAATAATCCTAGATTGCTACTCAAATCAACACAAATAGTGACAAAAAAACATAGTATCATTATTATTATTTTTTTTTTTTACTTCATTTTTAAATACAAATATGGTCCTTGTCGGGCAACCGTCTAGGGCCAAAAGAAAAGCAGGGTTCCCTCAAATGGGATCGAAGGATGTTGGAAGGAAAGTCTTAAGGGAAATGGAAACTTCTTGGGAGGGTGCAAAGAGGGGGGCTTTAAATATATTTGAATGGAGGAGGAGCGTGAGTAGCTGTGTTGGCCTCAAGTGGCTTGGTGCTGCAGTGAGCTGCTAGTTGCAGTAGCAGTACAGATGCAAAAAAAGCAAAAACCATGTGACTTAAAACTAACTAAAGCAATTTCTAATCCTTTGTAGCAAAAATGTCCATCTCATTCTTCTAAATTCATTTGTTCTATTATTTTCAATAGCAACTGCAATATTTTGCGTTGGCAAAACTTCTTATGATTAATCAGAGATTCTAATCACCCTTATAAGCAATCAGAGGTTCTAATCGCTGTAATCATAAGATATATATAATTCTTCTAAATTTATTTTCTGATTTTATTTCTTTTTCTTCAAAGTAACGGCTGTATATGCACAGTTACGCTATTCTGAGGAATGAAGAAGATCTGATCCCGCAGTTGTAATCAAAACATTTATCTGATTTCTCAAAATTTATTATAATAAAGCTATTTTATTTTCATTCTCAAAAATAGCTTTTAGCATTTTTAAGTTTTTTTTTCAATGGCTAGAGGCTTAATTATTGAATTGTAATCAGGTCATCTCATTACATTAAATATATTTCTGGCTTCACTTTTTTCTTTATATAGCAGGCCCTAAATCTGTGTATTCATAACTTGTACTTCTTGTGCAGTCAGAAGTTCTCCTGACAACTACGACGTTCTGGTCATTTGGAATTGGAACATCGCTCTGTCTTCAGAATTTGTTTAAATGGTTATGCTTTTTGTTTTCTATATTTGTTTTCAGAATTTGTGTAAAAGGTGCTATTATGCTTTTTGTTTTCTACATTGTTTTTAATGGTAGTTCTTTTTATTTTCTATATTCTGGGCAATCAAAAACTTCTTCTTCTTTTTGTTTGGAAAAATTATGGAGAAACTTTCGCATAATCAAATTATGGGTCCTGTGGTGGGTTGCTACAGCCAAGATCAACTTTAGGGTTTGGTCTTACCAGGCAACGACAAATCCCACTGCACCACCACAGAACCAAACCAAAGCTTTTGGGTTCTGATTGCTCAGTCGTATAGATTCAAAAATTTGAGAAATAGCAATATATGACATTAGTTATTTATTGTTTTGTCAGATGCAAATTTGAGCTTCTCCCCTATCTGTCTTCCATCTTTAAGTAAAGTTTTTTTAGAATAATTTTTGTCCTTGACAAGTTTGCTAAGTCCATAAAAGTATTGACGGAAAAAAAAGAAGATATTAACCAATCAAAGGCATAGCAACCACTCTCAATGGAATAACCAAATAAATTATTTTCTTAAGCACATTTTTAAACTTTCATATATAATTGATATATTGTACGCGTTGCAAAATGTGGATATCTGTTGGCGAGCTGCGTAGATATGACTATTCTTGTTTTTAGATGTAAGGTTTAACGTCAAGTGTTGAATAAATTACAACTTAGTTATCTAGCCTATAACTAAGAGTTCCTTGTTTTTGTTGAATTGTATGGTGGAAAAGGCGTAACTCAGACCGCTGTGAAACCATCAGGATATAAAAAAAAAAACGGAAAACCCTAAGAATAGACCGGTACTCCCTGCTAAAGAAAAATGCTGTAAATACTTTGAACTCTTGTAGACGGTTGACTCTTATTGATGTTTCGTTACGACGCACCCTGCAGACCATACAATAAAGATATATGGTAGTTTTTTTCCTTGAGTTTCGAGATAAAAATTAAAATTAAAACCATTAAAACCAATATTATCTAAAATTACTTTTAAAAAACAGCTTTTAGCTTCAAATACCCCAAAAAATAATTTTCTGTTTCTGTCACTGGGATTTCAAAGCCAAAAATGGTCTTTAATTATAAAGAAATAAAAAAAAGTTAAAAATATTTTGCCATTGAAGTATAAATTAAATTTAAAACGAAGAGAAAGGAAATAAACAATCAATGCAAACAAACATACAATAGATATTAATGTAAACGAATAAATAAATCTTAAAACGAGTGAAACTTAAATTGAATATGCAAATCAAGCTTGAAACAAACAAAAATCACTACACAAATAGTACGACAAAAATATTACATTATTGATCAATAGCTAGAAATATAACCAGAAAAGTGAAATTCAAATCCTCCTCTAAATCTGTATTTGTGTTTTCCAAAATTTCACCAAAAACAAAAGAAACGGGTTAGTATTCCATTCTTATTGAATTTTTTTTTATTAAAACTTGTACAGCCTTAAATTTTCCATTATATCTTTTCTTTCTCCAGTCCATGTCCAGTTAAAGTTTGAATAGCAATATGTCCAAAATCCTGAAAATCAATAGAATATTTTCCATTTCTCACCCCCCCCCCTCTCCCCGATATCCAGTGCAGGTTAAAAAGTCAAAGCAATAAAGTATATTTCCAAATTTAAAAACGATGTGTCTAAAATAAATCAAAAATTATGAAATTTACTTTTCAGACCAAGACTTCCTTGTAACAGTCGGGATCGAATCAAGGCCCGAAAGTTTCTAAGCGCGGCTTTATCCACGGCGCTGTTACAAGGTATTTAGATTTAATATTTATGATCAGTATGATATAAATGTAGCTGGTCTCTGAGAGAAAATGACGTCATATCCCAGAGAAATTCTTATCCTAGAAATTTTCTATCCTAGATGGATATTTAACTGAGCAGGAGATATAGCTATTCCATTAAATCTACTTTGTAATTTAGTTTACAAATAGTTTGTGATTTAATGGGAAATCTCCAACTGGAAAAGCAATATACAGGAGTACAGCTACTCAAAATAAAGAGATAATTATTTATCCTTCTGGAAGATTTTCCAAGCGTATTATAGCCTGGAAAGCCAGAAATAGAAAAAAGATGAAGAACAAGTACATATAGAATTTTTTTTTCACCTAAAACATTTTTTTCACCTGATTTGACTTTCGCAAAAAACTACTATCTTTAGGAAAGAAAGAAGCGTGAAAGGGGGGGGGGAGTACTTGCCCCCTGATTTTTTGTTATGTTCATGTGATTTTTCTTCTTCCCAAAAAATGTCAAATGCCACGTTTTTCTAGGAGTCACTCTTAAAAAGCGTTCTCTAATATGCTGAATCCGATGGTGCAAATTTAATTAGGATCCCTTGACCTTTTTGGGGCTGTATATCCTTTTTCAAAATGAGATAAAATTTCACAGGTTCAGAGACTTTGATGAGTATATAAAACTTAATGAATTATAGATATTTTGAATAAAAATGGAACATAAATTTTTTAAAGTATTATTTGTTATTCCTCTTTTTTAGAGTGTCGGTTACCAAAACGACCATTTTTGGTTTTCTTGGATTTCGTATAAGTTTTCAACAAAAGATGCATTTTGCCTTCAATACTACTACAACTACTACTACTACTACCAACAACTCAACACAGCAGCAAGCTGCCTGACGCAAACACAGCTACGCACGCTTCTCCTCCATCCCAATCTATTCAAAACATCCTTCTTTGCACCCTCCCTGGAATTTTCCATTTCCTTTAAATCTTTCTTTATGGCAACCTCCCATACGAGGCTGACCCTTTTTCCGTTCAACCCTAGATGGTTTGCCGAAAAGGACAATCTTTGGCAGTCGGTCATCCTTCATCCACAGAATGTGCCCTAGTGATATCAACCTTTTTTCATTATCAAACAGTTCGTGGTAACGAACTGTAAGTAAGGAGCGACCCGGCTCAATGGTAACCGAAACTCTAAAAACTGGAATTTTGGTACCAATAGATACATCAAAAGAATCAGATTTTAATTTTGATTTCAAATATATAAGTTTCATCAAGTTTAGTCTTACCCATCAAAAGTTACGCGCCTGAGAAAATTTGGCTGATTTTCGGAAAAAGGGGAAAAGACCCCCTAAAAGCTATAGAACCATCATGAAAATCACATCATCATATTCAGCGTATCATAGAACCCTACTGTAGAGGTTTTAAGCTTCTATCTCCAAAAATGTGGAATTTTGCATTTTTGGCCAGAAGAAAGATCACGGGTGCTTCTTTATTTGTTTGTTTTTTTTTTTCTTTTTCCCAGGGGTAATCGTATTGACCCAGTGGTCCTAGAATATCTTAGGAGGGCTCATTGGAACGGAAATTAAAAGTTCTAGTGCCCTTTTTAAGTGACCAAAAAAATGGAGGGCAACTAGGCCCCCTCCCACGCTCATTTTTTTCTCAAAGTCACCCAATTAAAATTTGAGATAGCCATTTTGTTCAGCATAGTCAAAAATCTAATAAATATGTCTTTTACGATGACTTAATCCCCCACAGTTCCCAGGGGAAGGGCTGCAAGATATGAACTTTGCCCATTGCTTGCATATTGTATTGGTTATTGGGAAGTATACAGACATTTTCAGGAGCCTGAGAAAATTTACCCGATTTTTTAAAGAGAGGGGGGGGAAACATCCCCCCCTCTTTCAGTTACTTTCTCCTTACTTTGTATTTTTTACCAGAAGAAAAATATACGAATATAGAAGTTAGTTATGTAAGTTATTTTGTAAAGACATCCATTTAGCAAAAGAAAAGTAAAATTTTTTTGCAAATTGTGTTTACTTATTCAATGACGGTTAGCCAAAATAAAAGATGCATTAACTAAAAAACGATCAGAAATTAAATAAAAAAAACAAGTTTTTTAAACTGAAAGTAAGGAGCGACATTAAAACTTAAAACGAACAGAAATTATTCCGTATATGAAAGGGGCGGTCCCCTCCTCAACGGCTCGTTCTTCACGCTAAAGTTTTTTATTGTTTTAAAAAATAAAGTTGTGAGACAGAGTCAAACTTTAGCGTAAAGAGCGAGGCGTTGAGGAGAGGACAGCCCCTTTCATATACGGAATAATTTCTGTTCGTTTTAAGTTTTAATGTCGCTCCTTACTTTCAGTTTAAAAAACTTGTTTTTTTTTATTTAATTTATGATCGTTTTTTAGTTAATTAAGCTTTTATTTTTGCTAAACGTCATTGTATAAGTAAACAAAATTGTCATAAAATAATTACTTTTCTTTTGCTAAATGGCTGTCTTTACAAATTAACTAACTTCTATATTCGTATATCTTTCTTCTGACAAAAAATACAAAGTTGCAGATTTTTGCAGATATGAGCTTGAAACCTATATAATAGGATTTTCTGATACGGTGAATCTGAAGGTGTGATTTTCAGTAGAATTTATTCACGTGTAGGGGATGTTTCCCCCCCCTCTTTACAAAATTGGGTAAATTTTCTCAGGCTCGTAGCCTTTGATGAGTAATATTAAACTTAATAAAATGTATACATTTAGAATTAGCATTATAAACACATTCTTTTCATACATTTATTGACATCAAAATTTTTAAAAGTTTTTAAAAGTTTCGATTACTATTGAGCCGTATCGCTTGTTTTTTTATTGTTTTTTTTTTTACGTATATGTTATTACGTATATGAGGGTGTTCTCCCCTTAGTCAATACCACACTCTTTACGTTAAAAGTTAAAAACAATTTTGATTCACAAACCCCTGAATCACAAAGGCCGTTTAATTAGAATAGATAGCTCTTTTGAAAGCACTAAAAAAAACTGTAGCGTAAAGAGCGAGGTATTGACTTGGGGGAGAACCCCCTCACATACGTTATAATTTCTGTTCGTTTTAAGTTCTAATGTTTCTTCTTACTTTCAGTTTAAAAAACTTGTTTTTTTTATTTAATTTCTGATCGTTTTTTAAATAATGCTTGGAAATCCGGCGCCCCCGTCATAGACATGTCCTTTACCCCAAAGAAACATCCTCCACGAACAGAGTATCCAGAGTAACCCCCGCCTCTAGCCCCCTCCCCCCTCCAGAAAAAAATCCTTCCTGAAAATGTCTGTATACGTCCCAATGACCAATAAATAATGCTGGCCAGTCCGGCGCCCCCTTCATGGCAATTTCCCTTACCCCATGCAAAATTACTTCATGGAGAGATCCTCCCATATAAACCCCAACCCCCCCGTCTCACCCACTACCAGACAAAAACCCTCCTGAAAACTTCTGTATACTTCCCAATAACCAATACTATATGTTAACATTGGGTCATAACTTTTAGCCCTCCCCCTGGGGACTTCGGGGGATTAAGTCATCATAAAAGACATATTTATTGTATTTTCAACGATGCTGAACAAAATGGCGATCTCAAAATTTTGATCAGGTGACTTTGGGAAAAAAATAAGCGTGGGAGGGGGCCTATTTGCCCCCCATTTTTTTGGTTAATCAATAAAAGAAAAATAAATTTTAATTTTCAGTCCACAGAGCCCACTCAGGATATTATATGACCACTGGGTCTAAACAATCACCTCTGGGAAAAAAAAAAAAAAACAAACAAACAAATAACCACGCAATCTGGATATTTCTTCTTGCAAAAAATGCAAAAATCTACATTTTTGTATATAAGACATTGAAACCTCTAAAGTAGGGTTCTCTGATACGCTGAATATGATGGTGTGATTTTCATCAAGGTGCTATAATCTTTAGCGGGTATTTCCCCCTTTTTTTGAAAATCAGCCAAATTTTCTCAGGCGTGGAACTTTTGATGGGTAGGACTAAACTTGATGAAAGTTATATATTTGCAATCCGCATTAAAATTTGATTCTTTTCATGCATCTATTGGTATCAAAAACACGTTTTCTAGAGTTTCGGTTACCATTGAGCCGGGTCGCTCCTTACTTAAAGTTCTTTACCACGAACTTTTTGATACAGACATTTTCAGGAAGAATTTTTTTTGGTGGGTGGGAAGGGGGCTGGAGGAGGGGATTACTCGGGAGAATCTCTCCGTGGAGGATGTTTCTTTGGGGTAAGGGACATTTCTATGAAGGGGGCGCTGGATTTCCAAGCATTATTTCAGAAATTAAATTTAAAAAAACAAGTTTTTTCAACTGAAAGTAAGAAGCAACATTAGAACTTAAAATGAACAGAAATTATTACGTATATGAGGGGGTTCTCCCCCAAGTCAATACTTCACTCTTTACGCTACAGTTTTTTTTTAGTGCTTTCAAAAGAGCTATCTATTCTAATTAAACGGCCTTTGTGATTCAGGGGTTTGTGAATTAAAATTTTTTTTAAGTTTTAACGTAAAGAGCGTGGTATTGACTAAGGGGAGAACCCCATCATATACGTAATAACATAAACGTAATAAAAAACAACAAGCGATACGGGTCAATAGTAAGCGAAACTTTTAAAAACGGAACTTTGATGTAAATAAATATATCAAAAGAATTGGCTTATAATGCTGATTCTAAATATACAAATTTTGTTAAGTTTAGTATTACTCATCAAAGGTTACGAGCCTGAGAAAACTTACCTGATTTTTTAAAGAGGGGGGAAACATCCCCTAAGAGTGAAAAAATTTTAATGAAAATCACTGTCAGATTCAGCGTATCAGAAAACCCTATAACATAGGTTTCAAGCTCATATCTGCAAAAATCTGCAACTTTGTATTTTTTTCCAGAAGAAAAATATACGAATATAGAAGTTCGTTACGTAAGTTAATTCGTAAATTAAATGAGAACCAAATTTAGAGACAGCCATTTAGCAAAAGAAGAGCAAAATTTTTATGCAAATTTTGTTTACTTATTCAATGACGGTGAGCCAAAATAAAAGCTGCATTAACTAAAAAATGATCAGAAATGAAATAAAAAAACTATTTTTTTTTAACTAAAAGTAAGGAGCGACATTAAAAATTAAAACGAACAGAAATTATTCCGTATATGAAAGGGGCTGTACCCTCCTCAACGCCTCGCTCTTTACGCTAAAGTTTGACTCTGTCTCACAACTTTATTTTTAAAACAATAAAAAACTTTAGCGTAAAGAGCGAGGCGTTGAGGAGGGGACAGCCCCTTTTATATACGGAATAATTTCTGATCGTTTTAAGTTTTAATGTCGCTCCTTACTTTCAGTTTAAAAAACTTGTTTTTTTTTTATTTAGCCCCAAAGAGCGGGATTGAACCATAGCTTTCAATAATGGTGAATTTACTTTTTTTATTACCACCTACTACTACCACCTACTACCACCAACAACTCACCAGAGAACTGCACATGCTCCTATTCCATTTCAATCTATTCAAAACCTCCCTTTTTACACCCTCCCACGAAGTTCCCAAGAAGATCTTTAATTACGACATCCTTCCACACTAAGTGAGGACTGTCTGTATTTTGATTAGTCAGGGACGGATGGGCGAAAAGGATAATCTTGGGTTATCGGGGATCCTTTTTTCGGAGAACGTACCCTAGCCATCTCGAATTTTTCTTATTATAGCCCTAGAAAGGGTGATTGAATCCCACTTTCCGCTACGGTTTGAAATACAGCCAGTCAGTCGGGTACGCGAAACAATCCGTAGGTAATTTCTCTATAAAACATGCAGCAAAACTTTCTCTGCTTTTTCGAGAAATCACAAAGGTAACATAAGTTTTAACATCTCTCAAATCCAATTTTCTCTAATAGCCTTTAATATTCCACAAGATCTAAAATTACTCTTGACAAAATGTCAAATTAGTTCGTTATTAATAATTCGGGGGTGGCGGGTTCCGGGTAAATAGAAAAAAAAATCTAGTTCTCTGGAAATTGAGAAATAATACATATAATCTTTTCTTTAAATATTCCTTTGGATGAATTAATTGAGAACTAAAAATAAATGCCAAAAATTACATATATTTTTTGCAAACCCCAAAATCACGCTATATACATCCATAATGCCACTTAATAAATCATCTAAATAATAAGATCGATTATATATCTTTTTGCATCAGTTACATAGAAATAAAACAGGTAACCAGAGGCATGTGTTCAGCAATGTATAAGGATAACATAAGAGTAAGTTTAAGACTGATGATCAGGGCCTCCACTCTCGAATCTTAAAATTCGGGGACAAGCCTTAAAAACTCGGGGACTTTTCGGGGATAAGTCTTCAAGATTCTGGGAATTTTCGGGGAAGAAACAAAATGGAATTTCGTTGCGAAAATTCGGGAGCCCAAATTGGTTTTTCAGGCTCAAGTAGGGATCTGCGTAGTAAATAAAGCCTTTTACCAAGTAGATTTTAGAGCCAGAGCACGGGATTGGAAACCATAGCTGGAAACACTTATTACTGATATTGCGGCGAAAACTTCAAAATTATAAAAAAAAAGTAGTGAAGTTAAATCCAATGAGAATGGAATACAAACCTATTTGTATTCCAACTTGCCCCTTGTTAAATACAATATTTGACATTGAAAATATAATATTTTTTTTTGGGGGGGGGGAGGTATTTTTTCGTAGAAATTTTACAGGAGGGATTCATGTACCGAATTCTTTTAATTTTCTTATTTTCTATTTGGAAGCTCAACTTCAAGTCCAAAAACAATGTTCCAGGGAAATTTTTCAGCAGGAATTATCCACGGGAGGAATTTCCATTTGGGAATTTTTCACGGGAAGAATTTTTTATGGGGGAGACTTTCCACTGAGGGTGGGGTGATTTCAGCGACAATTAGAGAAAACAAACAGAAACTTAATAAAAAACTAATTTTTTTCATGTGAAGATCAGGAAAATTTTCCAGGAAGATACCCTGGGGCAATTTACAACAGCAAAGAAAGAACTATATACAAGAGGAATTTCCCAAAGATGCGGGGGGGGGGAATTGCTGATTAAGGAGGGGATTTTCTGCAAAGGGTGTTGGTGAATTTTCTGACATGATTTGAAAAACGATTGGAAATTAAATAAAAACATTTGCTTTTTTTCAACTGAAAGAAAGGACCCTTAAACTTAAAAGTATATAACTATTTTCGGTACTCTTGTACTAAACGCACTCTTTTATACAAAGCTAGTTTGGTTAATGCTAATGAAATAAAATAAAATAGGATGTATATAAAATAGTTTAGAAACAAATTTGGGCTATATATTTGGGCTATACAAATTGGGCGAAGCATAGCATGTATTATTATGTAACCTAACCTAAACAGGTTTACACTAGCCGGGTCGCTCCTTACTTACAGTTCGTTACCACGAACTGTCTGATACACTGAAGATCGGCCACTTATTAGTTGGTCGATAGTTGGGTTAGCACGGAGTGCTAATAAGATCCCCTTTTTCTCTTGAAAAAATAGGTTTATCCCTAAATATTGCTAAATGTGAGTATTTGTGGTTTAATGATATGTTTGGTACGGGTGATTTAAATTGCCGTTTTTTTTTGTTTTTTTTATTCCCCGTGTTTCTAGTCTCAGGTTGCTTGGGATTTCGTTATTCGATTCAGTTTCAGCTCTGCGGTGAAAAACTGTATCTGATATTAAAGATAAACTAAAAATGGGTCATGCTAAGATAGTTGCTAATCGTGGTCGTTATAATAGGCTTGATCTCGCTAAATTTTATTCGACTTTTTGTGATCATGCTATATTTTTTGTATCTTGATTCAACCCTCTGCTTCATGAAAGCAATCTGAATCTAACCCACATTTATTATTACCGGTACTGCAAGTTTCTTCTTTATTTGCCACGTTCCTACCGTGATAGAAAACTAATCGCTCTCTTTGGTGCTACTGATATTATGCTCACTATGCACCATCATCAGCATTTAATTACTTCTGCTGGGTGCTTAAGGTTTGGCCCTCATCATTGCCTCGTCCGGTTACTTAGTGCTTTTTGGTTATTTTTGTTTAGCTACTTATTTGTCATTTTTGTAATGAAGTTTTTCGCTGTTTCTTTTTCTTATTACTCCACTATTTTTCCATTGTGAGTTTCATTTGCAGATAAGGATATTCTCCATGGAGAATTGACCTGGGTGAATTTTTCAAGAAGAGAGAATTTCCAAGGATTTTCCATGGACGAATTTTCAGTTGGAGAAATTTTGCGTAAGAAACAGGATAGGCTATTCCACAGAGGGTGTATGTGAATTTCCCATCATGATTCGAAAACCAATCAGAAATAAAAAAAAATCAAATGAAACTAAGGAGTATTAAACTTAAACCGAATGGAAATTCTTTAGAATGTGAGGAGATTGCCCCCTTCTCAATTCCTCGCTCCTTACGCTAAAAATCGGATTTTGTGTTAATTCTATAAAAGTAACATCTGAAATGAAAGGGACCGTTTAATTGGAATAAGAAGCTTCTATAGCCTTAAAAAAAATCAAGCAGTTCGTGGTAACGAACTGTAAGTAAGGAGCGACCCGGCTCAATGGTAACCAAAACTCTGAAAAATGGAGTTTTGATACCAATAAAGACATCAAAAGAATCATTTTTTATGCTGATTTCAAATATATATATTTCATCAATTTTAGTTTTGACCATAAGAAGTTCCGTGCCTGAGAAAATTTGCCTTATTTTCGAAACAAAAGGAGAAACAACCCGTAAAAGTCGAAGAACTTTAATGAAAACCACACCATCAGATTCAGTGTATAAGAGAACCCTAATAAAGAAGTTTCAAGCTCCTATCTGCAAAAATTTGGAATTTTACATTTTTTGCCAGAAGAAAGATCATGGATGTGTGTTTATTTGTTTTTTCTTTTTGTTTTGTTCCCAGGGGTGATCGTATCGATCCAGTAGTCCTAGAATATTGTGAGAGGGCTCATTCGAACGGAAATTAAAAGTTCTAGTGCCCTGTTTAAGCAACCAAAAAAGTTGGAGGGCAATTTGACCCCCTTCCGCTCTCATTTTTTTCCCGAAGTCACCCAATTAAAATTTTGAGATAGCCATTTTGTTAAACATAGTCAAAAATCTAATAAATATGTCTTTGAGGATGACTTAATCCCCCACTGTTCCCGGAGGAAGGGCTGCAAGTTATGAACTTGGCCCATTGTTTACATATAATATTGGTTAACGGGAAGTATACAGACGTTTTCAGGAGAAATTTGTTCTTGTGAGTAGGAGGTGGAAGGATGGGATTTTGGGGGAGGATCTTTCCATGGAGGATGTTTCTTTGGGGGAAGGGATATTTCTCTGAAGTGGATGCCATATTTCCCAGCATTATTTAAAAAAACAATCAGAAATTAAATAAGAAAAACTATTTTTTCAACTGAAAGTAAGGAGCAACACTAAAACTTAAGAAGAACAGAAATTATTACGTATATGAGGGGTTCGCCCCCTAGTCAATACCTCATTCTTTACGGTAAAGTTCATTTTAGTACTTTCAAAGGAGCTATGTATTCTGATTAAATGGCCTTTGTGATTCAGTGGTTTGTAATTCTAACAAAATTCAAACTTTAGCGTAAAGTGCGAGGTATTGACTAGGGGGCAAATTCCCTAATATACGCAATTTAAACATACGAATATAGAAGTTCGTTACGTTACGTAAAAATATAAATGTCTTTACTTTTATAACAAAAATAAATCAAATAATATTAACATTTTGATTACTAAACATCAGTATATGTATATTAAACTGACAATGCACATTCATTTGTATTTTTTCAGTAAAGTGCAAATTTTGTTCTGGCCTTGGGAAGCCATAGGGGTTTTGCGCCCAACTTATAATAATTTCTGCTGGTTTTGAGTTTGACCCAGTTAATTATTGTAATTTCCGTTCGTTTTGGGTTATATTTATTTATCGATGCTGATTTGTGATAGTTTCACGCTTGGCAGATTATTTGATTTTATTTCTGTTCATTTTTTGTCTAATGGAGTTCTTCACTTTTCTTTGAAAAACTTATTTTGTGGAAAAAGTTTTTTAAACTAATTTCTATTCGTTTTATATTGACATAGTGTTTTCAGGGAAAAAGAAAATAATACTTTAAATCTTCTCGTTTTTTGAGACTTTATAGTTTGGCCAGCTATTTGCATGCTGGAGAAATTTTTTTTGCAATTTTTAACAACATACACTTTTTTAAAAATCTGGACACAAATAGTAGTGTTTAATTTCGTTTCATATCTCCTCTAGTTGACCTGAAATGGAAAGCTTGATACCATTCGCAAAAAAACTGTTTACTTTCTTTGATAAGCCTTCCAATCACTTTCGACTATTAAAAAGGGCACTGGGCCTTTTTATTTTCAATCGAATGAGCCCTCGTTGGAAACGACAACGCTTTCTGTAAACACCTTATATGCCCCCAGGGCATATATTACAACCCTTAACCCAAGGTCTGCTAGGGTGGATTTTATCCTCTAAGACCAAATTTCCAAAACTTTCAACTGCGTTAAACAACTTGGCTATCTCAAAATTTTGATTGCATGTGTTTGGAGAAATGGCGGGCGTGAGAGGGGTGTTAGTCGCCTTCCAATAACTTTCGACTATTAAAAGGGGCACAAGCCACTCCAATTTCCAATTTAAGGAGTGCTTTTCGAAATTTCTAAGACAACTTCTTCGATACGAAGTGCCCTGCTCTAAAGGAAAAAACTAATAAATAATATACATTGTGCCAACACCATTCTTATTTGCCCCATGGGAATAACTTAAAACCCTTGCCCTAAGGGTTGTGGAGGAGTTTCCTCCTCTTAACTTAATCCCCGTTTCTTGTTTCGTTCTGGAGTGTCCCCGTTCTTTACTTAGGCAGCGCGATCGTACTGCCTATGATTTATACAACAACTTTTTATATAAACCTTATATGCCCCCAGGGCATAACTTATTACCCTTGGACTGAAGGCTCTGAGGGGGTTATCATCCTAGAAGACCTAATTTCCAGAACGTTCAACTACGTTGAACAAAATGGATATCTCAAAACTTTGATTGGATGTGTTTTGGAAAATCATGGGCGTAAGAGTGTTAGTCACTATCCAATCACTTTCAAATATTAAAAGAGGCACTAGCCCTTTCATTTCCCAATTGAATGTTTCTACGACAACGTTTCTATGTTTCTACGACTATGTTTTAACGTTTCCGAGTTTCTACGAATGTTTCTACGACTTTCAATTTCCAATCTTTTTGAAGTTTCTACGACAACGCTTTCAATAAAAATTTTATATGCCCAAGGGTATAACTTACAACCCTTGCCCTGAGGGCTGTGGGGGGATGGTTTGTCATCCTTAAAGACCCAATTTCCAAAACTTTCAACTACGTTGAACAAAATGGCTATCTAAAAATTTTGATTGGATGTGTTTGAGGAAAAGGTGGGCGTGTTAGGGGGGTTAGTTGCCCTCAAATCACTTTCTATTATTAAAAAGAGTACTATCCCTTGTAATTTCAAATCGAATGAGTCCTTTTCCAAGTTTCTACGACAGAGATTTCAATAAAACACAACCCTGAGGGTTGTGGGTGAGTGTCCTCCTCAAAAATATATGTTCTATTTTGAAACCAACTACGCTGAACAAAATAGCTATCTAAAAAACTTTATTGGATGTGCTTGGGGGAATAAGGGGCGTGGGGGGGCCTAATTGCCCTCCAATCACTTTCGACTATTAAAAAGGGCACTATCCCTCTGAATTTCCAATCGAATAAGCCTTTTTTTAAGTTTCTATGACAACGCCTTTTATAAAAACCTTATATGCCCCCAGGGCGTAACTTAAAACCCTTGCCCTGAAGGCTGAGGGGGAGTGTCCTCCTCAAAATCATATTTTCTATCTGGAAATCAACTACGCTGAACAAAATGCCTATCTCAAAATTTTGCTTGGATTTGTTTGGGCGAATAATGGACGTTGTGGGGGGGCTAGTTGCCCTTTATTCACTTTTGACTATTAAAAAGGGTACTAGCCCTTCGAATTGCCAATCGAATGAGCCTGTTTTGAAGTTTCTACGACAACGCCTTCTATAAAAACCTTATGTGTCCCCAGGGCATAACTTAAAACCCTTGCCCTGAGGGTTTAGGGGAAGTGTCCTCCCTAAAAACATATTTTCTATCTGGAAATCAACTACGCTGAACAAAATGGCTATCTCAAAATTTTGATTTGATGTGTTTGGGGAAATGATTGGCGTGGGGGGGGGCTAGTTGCCCTCCAATCACTTTTGACTATTAAAAAGGGCACTAGAACTCTCAATTTCCAATCGAATGATCGCCTTTTGAAGTTTCTACAACAACCCCTTCCATATGAAGTGCCCTGCTCTAAAGAAAAAAAAATAATAAATAGCACATTGTGAAAATATCGTTCTTATATGCCCTCAGGGCATAACTTAAAACCCTTGCCCCGAGGAATGTGGGGGAGTTTCCTCCTCAAAAATATATCTTTTCTATTTGGAAATCAACTACGCTGAACAAAATGGCTATCTCAAAATTTTGATTGGATGTATTTGGGGAAATGATGGGCGTGGGAGGGGCTAGTTGCCCTCCAATAACTTTTGACTGTTAAGAAGGGCACTAGCCCTTTGAATTTCAAATCTAATGAGCCTTTTTTTAAGTTTCTACGACAACGCCTTCTATAAAAACCTTATATGCCCCCAGGGCATAACTTTACACCCTTGCCCTGAGGGTTGTGGGGGAGTTTCCTCCTCTAAATCATATTTTCTATGTGGAAATCAACTACGCTGAACAAAATGGCTATCACAAAATTTTGATTGGATGTGTGTGGGCGAATAATGGGCGTAGGGGGGGGCCTAGTTGCCCTCCAATCACTTTAGACTATTAAAAAGGGTACTAGCCCTTCGAATTTCCAATCGAATGAGCCTCTTTTGAAGTTTCTACGACCACGCCTTCTATAAAAAACCTTATTTACCCCCAGGGCATAACTTAAAACCCTTGCCTTGAGGGATGTGGGGGAGTGTTGTCCTCAAAAACATATTTTCTATTTGGAAATAAACTACGCTGAATAAAATGACTATCTCAAAATTTTGATTGGATGTGTTTGGGGGAATGATAGGCGGGGGGGTGGGGCTTGTTGGTCTCCAATCACGTTCGACTATTAAAAAGGGCACTAGAAGTCTCAATTTCCAGTCGAATGAGCCTCTTCTGAAGTTTCTACGACGACCCCTTCCAGATGAATTGCTCTGCTCTAAAGAAAAAAAATAATATATAGTACGTTGTGCCAACATCGTTCTTATATGCCCTCAGGGCATAACCTAAAACCCTTGCTCCGAGGTTTGTGGGGGAGTATCCTCCTGAAGAATATATTTTCTATCGGTAAATCAACTACGATGAAACAAAATGGGTATCTCAAAATTTTGATTGGATGTGATTGGGGGAATAATGGGCATGGGGGGATAGTTGCCCTCCAATCACTTTCGACTATTAAAAGGCACTAGTCACTCCAATTTCCAATCGAATGAGCCATTTTCGAAGTTTCTATGACAACTCCTTCGATACGAAGTGCCCGGGTGGAGAAAAAAAACCAAAAAAACACATTGTGCCCACATCGTTATTTACTTAGGCAGCACTAGCGCGCTGCCCATGATATCGCTTTTCCAGTTGCCAATTTCTCATTAAATCACAAACCATCCGTAAGCTAAATTACAAAGTTAATGTAATGGAATAGCTATATCTCCAGCTCAGTTAAAAATCCCTCTGGTATAGGGAATTTCTAGGATAGGAATTGCTCTGGGATATAACGTCATTTTCTCTCCGAAACAAACCACATCTATATCATACATATTATGAATATTTAATTTAAATACCTTGTAACAGCGCAGTGGATAAAGCCGTGCTTAGAAACTTTCAAGCCTAGGTTCGATTCCAGCTGTTGCAAGGAACTGCTGAAAATGATAAACATTGCATAATTTTTATCTTAATTTAGACACTTAGTTTTTACATTTAGAAATATACTTGTTTTGCTTAAGTTTTTAACCTACACTGAACATCGGAGGGGGGGGGGCTGGATGCGAGAAATGAAAAATATTTCCTTGATTTAAAAGATTTTGGACATATCAGGAATCAAACGTGGACTGGGTATGGACTGGAGAAAGAAAAGGTATGGGGGAAAATTCAAGGCTACACATATTTTTAAATAAATTATTAAAAATCTAATACAAACCTATTTCGGCAGATTTTGGCACAATTTTGAATAACAGAGATGTAGGTATAGAGGATGAACTCTTAAAAATGTAACAGTAACAAAAGAAAGCATGAAACAGGCTATTGTGCTGAAGGTTAACGAAGCAATTAAGAATCACCCCTCGACTGCACCATCCGCTGCTGAAATTGAAAAGATAACTGGCACAGTTCACGATGGGACAATATTGTAATTTACTCCCAGATTTGACAGTACTGAAAAAGACCTGAAAATCTGTCAGAATCAGATAGAATTACTTGAAAATTCAGCGCTAGAGTTGAAGCCAAGCTTGATGATGCTGACAAAGAGTCGAGACTGGATGCACTACTGTTCAATGGTGTCAAGCAACCCCCCGGTGTTAAAGTAAAAGATGCAACAATGAATATTATATGCAATAAGATGGCGTTCTCAGGTCTTTTTGATAGCGATGTTATATCTGTGCATAGGTTTCGGCTGAACTCTGATGATAGCCGCTCTGATAAAATTGCTCCAGTTATAGTGAAGTTCAAAGACCATCACACAGCTGTGAAAGTTTTTGCTTGCAGAAAAAAACTTGTGAACACGAATGTTTTTGTGGCTGAGAACCTAACAAAGCAAAAAAGTGAATTGCTGAATGCTGCAAGGGGAAAATGCGGCAATAAGTTCATGTGGTCAAAGCAAGGTCGGATTTATGTCCGTCCGGAGAATGCAACTTCTGCTCGTAGACTTTCGTCTCTGAATGACATAGTCGATGGGGATTGAATGTCCTGTTTATTTTTTTTTTTTTTGCATTTCAATTTTGAGTCTTTTATGTGTTCATTTATCCTTATTATTATTATTCAATTATTCCTATTCCTTTTTTACAGTTTATGTATTGGTTTTATCTCTACTGATGAAAAAAGATAGTGGCTTTGTATTTTACTTTTTTAATACGATTATCCTACTCCCAATACCTCTATTAGAGTTGCTTGAAAATAATTTGCTCTCAGTTGATGATGTTTAATCACATCAAATAGGTCTCTATTTTCAAGATCGAGTTGATGGATGCCCAAAGCCACTCAATCCTAGCCGCTACGTTCGTTTTGAAGAGTTTGGTCAAATTAAAAAAGAGATGAATAGTTTGTGTGTTGCTCAATGGAATTGCCACATAACGTCGGCTTTTTATGAAATTATTCAGTTTTTAAGCAATATGGATAGTGTGATTGATGTTTTCGGAACTTGTGAATCATTCTTGAGTAGGTACAGTCTTCTCCCTTCCTACTATTTTCCAGGTTACCAACAGATATCAAAGTCGTGGCAGTCAATGGGGTGCGGGAGACTTGCATTTTTGGCGAGAGAGGGATTGAATTTTAAGGAAAGGGAGGACCTTTATTTGTGGAATGAAGGAAAGATTGAAAGTTTTTCTATTGAGATTGAAATAGAAAAAGGTAAAAAGTTAATTGTTTGCCTGGTTTATAGATTCCCTGGTGCTCATCCGGAGGAATTTTTTCAGGATTTTGATCAGTTTTTAGGTAGGGTCCAGTCTGGTCGATCTGATTGCGTTATTTTGGGTGATTTTAACTTTGATTAATTGAGTTTGAATAGTTTTAATTTAGAATTTTTTAATCTTGCGTTATCTTATGATTTGTACCCAGTGAATCTGAATCCTTCCCGTATCACTGCTCAGTCGGCAGCATTAATCGATAACTTATTTGTTTTTTCAAATCTATTGACCCAAGCATTCTGTGATGTTCTCCTTCAACCTACTTCTGACCACCTCCCGATTGTTAGTATGATAAATAGTATTAAAACTTCGGCTAAAAACCTAAGTAAGAGAGTTTATAGAGATATGAGAGATGATAACTTGAGAAAGCTGAAAGAACAAGTTAGTACTATAGTATGGGATTGAGTTAGCGAACAGCAAAATGCAACCTCAACATTCGACAGGCTTATGAGTATTCTCTTACCGGTTTAATTGTTTAAAAAAAAGAGTTGTGAGAAAGTCAAACTTTAGCGTAAAAAGCGAGGCGTTGAGGAGGGCACAGCCCCTTTCATATACGGAGTAATTTCTGTTCGTTTTAAGTTTTAATGTCGCTCTTTACTTCCAGTTTAAAAAACTTGTTTTTTTTTATTTAAAGGCTGCAAAAGCGGGCGGTTAGGAAGGCAGCTGCCCCCCTCCATCTGTACCTTCAAATCCCTGTACGTTTTAAGGTTCTAACTTGTGACTCAGCCTCCTTAACTCTTTAGAAAACGTAGTTTTTTTTTCAAATAATTTCTTTTCTTAAACCCAAACCACCAGTCTTCGCCTGGCCGTTTGTTTTTTAAATGAGTACTGTTTTTGTTCTCTCTGATATATTTTTATATATTAGGTATATTATTCATTGTTAACATTATGAATAGTTGAAAAATACTGTGAAATATAGGCTAGAATTGCAAAAAAAACTATTCAAGTGTATACACGGGGTATATCCAAACTCCCATATCAGGACTTACCCTGAATGGGGTAAGTCAGACATTTTGGATTTATCCAAAAATTGGGTTTTCCTGTGGTAAGTCTGACAGCCCATGTATCTGCTGACTGGTTTGAGAATAAAATATCAATAAATAACGGTAATTACTTAAACTATCCTACTAACTCATCAGCTACATAGAATCATTTTATCATCCCTGTTTTTTTGCACTACCTACCTCGTGGCCAAAAAAAATGCTCTCCTCGAAATTTTGAATTTCCTTTATTACAAAAGGAATTGAAAAATGGGGGAAATATTCAGAACCGTTGTCAAGTACCCAAGCAAAGGGAAGAAAATGGTGTAAGGAACCACCAACATCTGTCATAACTGAACCAAATAAGACGGGGTTGTCGCACTTACCCAAGTTTACCCTACTTGTTTTTATTTTGACCTTTTCAAGTTAAATTGCCCTTGCTATTTAGCCTTTTCTTTCAGCCCCAATTTTCATTTGTGCTTTTTAAGGCTCAAATCAGCCGCATTTGTTTTTTTTTACGAAGGTCAAATCAGGCCAAATTTTTTTTTTTCACTCATCCAAATCAGAGGCAACAAAATCAGATAATAACCATATACGTCCCCAAGGCATAATTTACAACGTCTACCCCCGGGCCCTGGAGGGCTGTGTCGACACCGGAGTTTTTTGTTATCGGAAGTTTGAACGATTTTTAACGAAATGTCTGTCTCAAAATTTTAATCAGAGGCATTTAGGGCGTGGAAGAGGGAGGCTAATTGCCCTCTGATCTCTTTTGACTCTTAAAAAGTGAACAAGAACTTTCAATTTCCAATCAAATGAACCCCCTCCGGAGTTTATACGAGCATCTCTTCCATAAGAACTATATATGCCCCAAGAGTGTTACTCATAATGCCTGCTTCCGGGTCCTGGCGGGTTCCGTCGACACAGGAATTTCTCTTATCTGACCTTTGATCTATTTTTAATGAAATGTGAATTCTAAACATTTTATCGGATGGGATTGGGGAAAAAGAGTGTGGGGGGGGGGGGCTAGTTGCCCTCGCATATCTTTTGACTCTTAAAAATTGAGCTAGAACTTTCAATTTCCAATCAAATGAGAACCCACTGAAGTTTATACGAGCATCCTTTTCATATGAACCATATACGCCCCCAGGAAAACACTTACAGCGTCTATCCCCCGGGCTCTTAGAGGCGCTTTTTTTATCTAATTTTTGAACAATTCCCAAAACACTGGCTATCTCAAAATTTGTAGTAGACAGGTTTGGGGAAAAAGAGCGTTGGTGGGATAGTTTAATTGTCTTGACTCTTAAAAAGTGAACTAGAACTTTCAATTTCCAATCAAATGAGCCCTCTATGAAGTTTATACGAGCATCCCTTTCATAAGAACCATACATGCCCTTAGGGCATAACTTAGAACGCCTTCCCCTGTGCCCTGGGGTGTTGTATTGACACCGGAGTTTTTCTTATCTGACCTTTGAACTATTTTTAACAAAATGTCTATCTCAAAATTTTCATCAGATGTGTTTTGAAAAAGAAGGCGTGGGGGGGGGGAGGTGGGCTAGCTGCCCTCAGATATCTATTGAAAATTAAAAAGTGAGCTCAAACTTTCAATATCCAATCAAATGAGCCCTCTCTGAAGTTTGTACGAGCATCCCTTTCATGCGAACAATATATGCCCCAGGGCATAACTAGCAACGCCTGCCCCTGGGCCCTTGGGGGTTTTAACGACACCTGAGTTTTTGTTATCTGAGTTTTGAGCAATTTTTAACTTAATTGTTATCTCAAAATTTCTATTGGATGCATTTGGTGAGAAAGAGACGTGGGGGGGGGGGCTAGTTGCCCTCTAATCTCTTTTTACTCTATAAACTAAACTAGGACTTTAAATTTCCAATCAAATGAGCCATCTCTGAATTTTTTACGAGCATCCCTTAAATAAGAACCATATATTCCCCCAAAGCATAACTTACAACACCTACCCTCGGGCCCTGAGGGGCTGTGTTAACCCCTGAGTTTTCTTTATTTGGTTTTTGAACAATTGTAAAAAAAAGCTATCTCAAAGGTCTTATCAGATGGGTTTGAGGAGAAAAGGGCGTAGAGAGGGGGGCTACGTGCTCTCCAATCTCTTTTCACTCTGAAAAAGTGAACTAGAACTTTCAATTTCTAATCAAATTATCCCTCTTTGAAGTTAATACGAGCATCCCTTCCATAAGACCCATACATGCCCCCAGGGCATAACTTACAACGCCTGCCCCTGGGCCCTGGTGGGTTGTGTCGACACCGTAATTTTTGTTATATGATCTTTGAACTATTTTTTACAAAATAGCTATCTTAAAATTTTTATTGGATACATTTGGGAAAAAGGGTTAGGGGGAGGGAAGCTGCTTACCCTCCAATATCTTTTGACACTCAAAAAGTGAACTAGAACTTTCAATTCCCAATCAAGTGAGTCCTCTCTGAAGTTTGTACAGCATTCTTTCCATAAGAACCATATATGCCCCCAGGGCTTAACTTATAACCCTTGCCCCTGAAGACTGTGGGGGGAGTGTCCTGCTCAAACATGTAATTTCCAAAACTTTCAAATACGTTAAACAAAATGGCTATATCAAAATTTTGATTGGATGTGTTTGGGGAAAGGGTGGGCGTGGAAGGGGTGTCAGTTGCCTTAAAATCACTTTCAGCTATTAAAAAGGGAACTAGCCTTTTAAATTTCCAATTGAATGAGCCCTTTCTGAAGTTTCTACGACAACGTTGTCTATACAAAACCTTATATGCCCCCAGGACATAACTTACAACCCTCGCCCTGGGGGCTGTGGGGCAGTTGTTATCCTCAAAGACCTAATTTCCAGAACTTAAAACTACGTTTAATAAAACGGCTATCTCAAAATTTTGATCGGATGTGTTTGGGGGAAGGATGGGCTTGGGGGGGGGGGCTAGTTGCCCTCCAATCACTTTTGACTATTAAAAATAGCACTAGCCCTTTGAATTTCCAATCGAATGAGCCTTTTTTGAAGTTTCTACGACAACGCCTTCTATAAAAACCTTACATGCCCCAAGGGTATAAATTAAAACCCTTGCACTAAGGGTTGTGGGGAAGTGTCCCCCTCAAAATATATTTTCTATCTGGAAATCAACTACGCTTAACAAAATGGCTATCTCAAAATTTTGATTGGATGTGTTTGGGGGAATGAAAGGCGTAGAAGGGGCGGGGGGGCTAGTTGCCCTCTAATCACTTTGACTATTAAAAAGGGCACTAGCCCTTTGAATTTCTAATCGAATGAGCCTTTTTTGAAGTTTCTACGACAGCGCCTTTTATAAAACCTTATATGCCCCAAGGGCATAAGTTAAAACCCTTGCCCTGAGGGTTTTGGGGGATTGTCCTCCTCAAAAAATATATTTTCTACCAATCGAATGAGCCCTTTCTGAAGTTTTTACGACAAAGTTGTCTATACAAAACCTTATATGCCCCTAGGGCATAACTTACAACCCTCGCCCTGGGGGCTCTGGGGCAGTTGTCATCTTCAAAGACCTAATTTCCAGGACTTAAAACTACGTTTAATAAAATGGCTATGTCAAAATTTTGATTGGATGTGTTTGGGGGAATGATGGGCTCGGGGGGGGGGGGGGGCTAGTTGCCTTCCAATCACTCTCGACTATTAAAAACGGCACTAGCCCTTTGAATTTCCAATCGAAGAAGCCTTTTTTGAAGTTTCTATGACAACGCCTTCTATGAAAACCTAATATGTCCCAGGGTATAAATTAAAACCCTTGCCCTAAGGGTTGGGGGGGGAGTATCCTCCTCAAAAACATATTTTCTATCTGGAAATCATTTATGCTTAACAAAATGGCTATCTCAAAATTTTGATTGGATGTGTTTGGAAGAATGATGGGCATGGGGGGGGGCTAGTTGCCCTCCAATCACTTTGACTATTAAAAAGGGCACTAGTCCTTTGAAATTATAATTGAATGAGTCTTTTTTGAAGTTTCCACGACAACACCTTCTATAAAAACCTTATATGCCCCCAGGGCTTAACTTAAAACCCTTGCCCTGAAAGTTGTGGGGGATTGTCCTCCTCAAAAACATAATTTCTCTCTGGAAATTAACTACGCTGAACAAAATGGCTATCTTAAAATTTTGATTGAATGTGTTTGGGGGAATGATGGGCATGGGGGGGGCTAGTGGCCCTCCAATCACTTTCGACTAATAAAAAGGGCACAATCCCTTTGAATTTCCAATCGAATGAGCCTTTTTTGAAGTTTCTACGACAACGCCTTATATAAAAACCTTATATTACCCCAGGGCATAAATTAAAACCCTTGCCCTGAGGGTTGTGGGGGATTGTCCTCCTCAAAAATATATTTTCTATCTGGAAATCAACTACGTTGAACAAAATGGCTATCTCAAAATTTTGATTGGATGAGTTTTGGGGAATGATGGGCATGGAGGGGGGGAGCTCTTTGCCCTCCAATCACTTTCAACTAATAAAAAGGGCACTGGCCCTTTGAATTTCCAAGCGAATGAGCCTTTTATGAAGTTTCTACTACAACGCGTTCTACAAAAACCTTATATTACCCCAGGGCATAACTTAAAACCCTTGCCCTGAGGGTTGTGGGGGATTGTCCTCCTCAAAAATATATTTTCTATCCGGAAATCAACTACGCTGAACAGAATGGCTATCTCAAAATTTTGATTGGATGTGTTTGGGGGAATGATGGTCATGGGGAGGAGGGAGCTCTTTGTCCTCCAATCACTTTCGACTACTAAAAAGGGCACTAGCCTTTTGAATTTACGATCGAATGAGCCTTTTTTGAAGTTTATACGACAACGCCTTCTACAAAAACCTTATATTACCCCAGGGCATAACTTAAAAACCTTGCCCTAAGGGATTTTGGGGATTGTCCTCCTCAAAAACATATTTCTATCTTGAAATCAACTACGCTGAACAAAATAGCTATCTCAAAATTTTGATTCGATGTGTTTGGGAGAACGATGCGCATGGGGGGGCTCTTTGCCTTCCAATCACTTTCGACTATTAAAAAGGGCACTAGCCCTTTGAATTTCCAATCGAATGAGCCTGTTTTGAAGTTTCTACGACAACGACTTCTATAAAAACCTTATATGCCCCAAGGGCATAACTTAAAGCCCTTGCCTTGAGGGTTTTAGGGGAGTGTCCTCCTCAAAAATATATTTTCTATCTGGAAATCAATTACGCTGAACAAAATGGCTATCTCAAAATTTGGATTGGATGTGTTTGGGGGAATGATGGTTGTGGAAGGGCTAGTTGCCTTCCAATCACTTTCGAATATTGAAAAGAGCACTAGAACTCTCGATTTCCAATCGAATGAGCCCCATTTGAAGTTTTTACGACGACCGCTTCGATATGACGTGCCTCTGGGGAAAAAAATAATAATAAATAAATAATAAAACATTGGAGCCGCATGACCTTTACTATAGGCAACGCTAGGTACCATGTATGTCCAAAAGCAGTAGGTTTTAGACTTTTACAGTGAGAGAAGGAGGTCATACCCAAACTCTTGTTTGTGATTATTTTTGTTCGTTTCAAGCTTGATTTGCATATTCATTTTAAGTTTCACTCGTTTTAAGATTCATTTATTAATTTAAATTAATATCTATTGTATGTTTGTTTGCATTGATTGTTTATTTAATTTCTGTTCGTTTTAAGTTTCATTTATGCTTCAAAAAGAAAATATTATTTTTCGTTTAAAGCTTGATTTTCATATTCAATCTAAGCATTACTCGCTTTAAGATTCATTTATTCATTTATATTATTACTTGTTGTATCTTTTTGCTATGATTGTTTATTTAATTTCTGTTCGTTTTGGGTTTCATTTATTCTTTAATAGTAATTTCAGGTTGTTTTGAGATTGAATTTGAATAGGTATTTGTATCTGCTGAGCTTAAGTTTAAAATGGCCTTTACTTTTCTTTGAAAAACTTATTGTTCGGAAAGTTTTTTTTAATTAATTTGCTTGAAAAGGCCATAATAACGCACGGCTTAAATGAACATATGCTTCCTGTCACCTGTTTCATTTCTATGTAATTTATAGGCAAAGATATACACTCAATTTTATTATTTAGATGGTTTATTAAGTGGCATTATTGTTTTGTGTACTATGATTTTGGGGTTTGCAAAAATATATTCAAGTTTTAGTGGTTATTTTTATTTCTCCATTAATTTATCCAAAGGAATATTTAAAAAATATTATAGGAAGTGGTTCTCAAGCTCCAGAGAACTAGATTATTTTTTCTGTTTACCCGGAACGCTCCCCCCCCCCCCCCGCCGTTTTATTAATAAAGGAATAATTTGACTTTTTTCAAGAGTAATTTTAGTTCTCCTGGAATATTGAAGGCTATTAGAGAGAATTGGATTTGAGAAAGGTTAAAACTTATGTTCCCTATGTGATTTCTCTTTGAAACAGAACAAGTTTTGCTCGATGTTTTATAGAGAAATTGCCTACGCATTGTAACGGATACCCGACTGACTGGCCGTATTTTAAACAGTAGCAAAAATGGGATTCAATCTTCCTTTCTAGGGCTATAGTAGGAGAAATTTGAGATGGTCAGGGTGCGTACTGAGAAAAAAAGGATGACAGATTACCGAAGATTGTCCTTTTCGTCCAACCTTTCTGGGCTAACCAAAACTCAGATAGTCCTTGTTTAGGTTGGGAGGGTGTCGTATGAAAAGGTCTAAGGAAAATGATAACTTCCTGGGATGGTGTAAATAGGGAGGCTTTGAATAGATTGGGATGGAAAAGGAGCATGAGCAGATGAGTGCTCCGGTGAGTTGTTAGCAGTAGTAATAGTGGTGGTGTTATAATGGTATCATGACATCACGACATCCACCTCCCAAACTATGAGGATATCACGAAATTCAGTTTTATCCACCTACCGAGTACATTTATGAACACCATGTGCGCAGTACGGCTGCGCCACGCCTGGCACGCTTCTTTTACAATTTTCTAAGTTCTGAAACGCTTGGTACACTCACAAAATAGGTTGGCACACTCCCAAAAATGCTTAGCACCGTTGCACCACGTGTGGTATATGCTAGACGGTATACATTTTCTCTAAGAGATCAACCCTTCGTAAGTTACAGCTATGAGCTTGTCGCAAAATTTTATATTTCAAAGAGAACATAAACCCTTCTTCTTATATTATGGCAGGCCAATGTGGTTTAAGAAATTGTTTTAACAAAAGCAAAGGGTGAGATGGCTAGGGCACGTTCTACGGATGAAGGATGACAGATTGCCGAAGAATGTCCTTTTTGGCCAATCATCTAGGGTTTAATAGAAAGCTGGTCGTCCTCTTTGGAATGGGAGGATGTCATAAAAAAAGACTTAAAGGAAATGGGAACTTCCTGGGAGGGTGCAAAGAGGGAAGTTTTGAATTGATTGGGACGGAGGAGAAGCATGCGTAGCTGTGTTGGCCTCAGGTGGATTGCTACTGTGTTGAGTTGTTAGCGGTAGTATTAGTAGTAGTAGTAGTGAAAGCAAGATGCATCTTTTGTTGAAAACTTAACCGAAAGCCAAGAAAGCCAAAAATGGTCATCGAAGTAACCAAAACTCTAAAAAAGGGGAATTTGGATAATAAAAGATACTTAAAAGAATTTATGTTCTATTTTGATTCAAAATATATATAATTCATTAAGTTCCATATTATTCATTAAAGGCTCCAAACTTATGAAAATTTATCTCATTTTTGAAAAAAGAGAATACAGCCCCAAAAGTTCAAATGATCTTAATGAAACTTACACCATCAGATTCAGCTTATTAGAGAACACTTTTTAAGGGTGGCTCATAAAAATGTAGTATTTGGTGTTTTAGGGCAGAAGAGAGATCATGTGAAGAGAACAAAAGATTATGGGGCAATTCCCCCCCCCCCATCCATTTCACGCTTCTTTTCTTCCCAACGATTTTAGGTGAAAATTTGGAAATAACCAGTTGATCAGCGTAGTTGAAAGATCCTGGGGATGATATGATCCCCCCAGACCCCGTGAATGAGCTGTAAGCTAAGCAATTTCCCCATTGTTAAATATAATATTTGAAATTGGGTAATATAAGGTTTTTTTCATTTTTTGCGGGGGGGGGGGGAGGATTTTTCAGTAGAAAGTTTACAGGGGGGATACATATATTAAATCCTTTAAATTATCTTACTTTTCTTTGGCAGCTCAACTTCACGTCCGGAAAGAATATATCGAGGAAAATTTTCAGCAGTACTTTTCCAAGGGAGGAATTTCTGTGTTGGAATTTTTCACGAGAAGAATTTTTAAGAGGGGAACTTTCCAAGGGGGTGGGGATGATTTCCGCCATGATTTAAAAAACAATCAGAAACTAAAAAAAAGTAGGTTTTTTCATATGAAAATAACGAGTTTTATGCAAGAGGAATTTTTCTTAAAGGAGGGGATCTTCCCCAGATGTTGGTAAATTTCACGACATGATTTGAAAAACCATGTGAAATTAAATAAAAACACAAGCTTTTTTCAACTGAAAGTAAGAAGCATTAAACTTAAGAGAATAGAACGTTTTCCATATACGGAATATTTTTTTCATATTTCATTTTAATGTTGCTCCTTACTTTCAGTTGTAAAACTGTTTGTTTTTTTTGTTTTTTTTTATTTATATATATATATATATATATATATACTTATAGCTAGGGGCTCTTCATTATTTTACTGCTATTCGTATTACTTTGCTACGTGAAAATTCTTGAAATTTACGCTCCAAAATTTTCAGAAACACCAATTAGTAGAAGCATGGGGCAGTGTGCCATCTATAATTTTCAAAAAAATGTATTTATCTTCAGAATTACTGAATAGGAAAACATTCCTTGTATTTCTTACATTCTTATGAATTATCATCACTAACATTACAGTTTTTATTGATAGTCGGGCATAATGACGTCAATTTATAATATTTTTTAAATTTTCCAAAATCTAGAAGGAGGGTAAATTATTGTTTTTGTAATGAAAATACTCTAAAACTATTTTTTTTACCTCTTTCAAACAGTTCGTAGTAACGAATTGTAAGTAAGGAGCGACCCGGCACAATGGTAACCGAAACTCTAAAAAACGGAATTTCGATACCAATAGATACATCAAAAGAATTAGATTTAATTCTAATTTCAAATATATAAGTTTCATCAAGTTTAATCTTATCAATCAAAAGTTACGCGCCTGAGAAAAATTCGGCTGATTTTCGAAAGAAGGCGAAGAGACCCCCTAAAAATTATAGAACCTTAATGAAAATCACACCATCATATTCAGCGCATAATAGAACCCTACTGTAAAGGTTTCAAGCTCCTATCTACAAAATGTGGAATTTTCCATTTTTTGCCAGAAGAAAGATCACGGATGCGTGTTTATTTGTTTTTTTTGTTTTCCCCAGGGGTAATCGTATTGACCCAGTGGTCCTAGAATAGCGTAGGAGGGCTCATTGGAATAGAGGTTAAAAGTTCTAGAGCCTTTTTTAAGTGACCAAAAAATGGAGGGCAACTAGGTCCCCTCCCATGCTCATTTTTTTCTCAAAGTCACCCAATTAAAATTTTGAGATAGCCATTTTGTTCAACATAGTCGAAAATTTAATAAATATGTCTTTTAGGATGACTTAATCCCCCACAGTTCCCAGGGGAAGAGCTGCAAGTTATGAACTTTGCCCATTGCTTACATGTTGTATTGGTTATTGGGAAGTATACAGACATTTTCAGGAAGGATTTTTTCTGCTGGGGGGGGGGAGGGCTGGAGGAAAGGGTTACTCGGGAGAATCTTTCCGTGGAGGATGTTTCTTTGGGGTAAGGGACATTTCTATGAAGGGTGCGCCGGATTTCCAAGCATTATTTAAAAAACGATCAGAAATTAAAAAAAAAACAAGTTTTTTCAACTGAAAGTAAGAAGCAACATTAGAACTTAAAACGAACAGAAACTATTACGTATATGAGGGGGTTCTTCCCCAAGTCAATACCTCGCTCTTTACGCTACAGTTTTTTTTAGTGCTTTCAAAAGAGCTATCTATTCTAATTAAACGGCCTTTGTGAGTCATGGGTTTGCGAATTAGATTTTTTTTTAAACTTTTAACGTAAAGAGCTTTGCATTGACTAAGGGGAGAACCCCCTCGTATATGTAATAACATATACGTAATAAAAAAAAAGAACAATAAAAAAACAAGCGATACGGCTCAAGAGTAATCAAAACTTTTAAAAACGGAATTTTGATGTAAATAAATGTATCAAAAGAATGGGCTTATAATGCTGATTTTGAATATATAAATTTTATTAAGTTTAGTATTACTCATCAAAGGCTACGAGCCTGAGAAAATTTACCTGATTTTTTAAAGAGGGAGGAAACACCCCCTGCAAGTAAATGAATCTAATGAAAATCACACCGTCAGATTCAGCGTATCAGAAAACCCTATTACATAGGTTTCAAGCTCATATCTGCAAAAATCTGCAACTTTGTATTTTTTGCCAGAAGAAAAATATACGACTACGTAAGTTAATTTGTAAATTACGTCAGAACCAAATTTAGAGACAGCCATTTAGCAAAAGAAGAGTAAAATTTTTATACAAATTTTGTTTACTTATTCAATGTCGGCAAGCCAAAATAAAAGCTGCATTAACTAAAAAACAATCAGAAATTAAATAAAAAAAACAAGTTTTTTAAACTGAAAGTAAGGAGCGACATTAAAACTTAAAACGAACAGAAATCATTCCGTATATGAAAGGGGTTGTCCCCTCCTCAACGCCTCGCTCTTTACGCTAAAGTTTGACTATGTCTCACAACTTTATTTTTGATAACAATAAGAAACTTTAGCGTAAAGAGCGAGGCGTTGAGGAGGGGACAACCCCTTTCATATACAGAATAATTTCTGTTAGTTTTAAGTTTTAATGTCGCTCCTTACTTTCAGTTTAAAAAACTTGTTTTTTTTTTATTTAATATACATAAGGCCATTTTGGCCTTTAAAAACCAGTGGCAGAAAGAAAAAATTACTTTTTTGTGCATTTGCAGCTAAAAGCTGTTTTTTAAAAGTTGTTTTATATAATCTTGGTTTTGATTTTTTTACTTTTAAATTTTACCTTGAAACTCAACAAAAAAACTACCATATATCTTTATTGTATGGTCTTTAGGGTGGGTCGTAACGTGGCGTAAATACGAATCGACTGTCTGCAAGAGTTTAAAGTATTTAGGCTACAGACTTTTTTCTTTAGAGGGTTAGTACCGGTCCATTCTTGGGGCTTTCTAGATTCTGGTGGTTTCAAGGCGATCTGAGTTACGCATTTTTCTCCATAGCTCACAGCTCAACGAAAAACTTTTTTTTTATCCAGAAAAACTACGGAATTAAATATTTTTTCTCTCGTCTTTACAAGTAAATTCCAGTTATAGCCTAGATATCTAAGTTATAATTTGCTCAAAACTTGAGGCTAAACCATTTTGTTCAATATAGTTCAAAGGTCCAATATAGTTCAAAGGTCCAATATCTATGGTTTTGGTGATGATATGACCCTCCATAGTCCCTGGGGAAAGGGGTGTACGCTGTATTGGTATCAGACGTATCGATATCACGCGTATCGCTATGGACGTATTGTTATTCGATGCTTTGGTATTGCCTGTATCTTAGACAAATTTCTAGTAGCTCATATAAAAGATATTGCTCATATACACGTTCTTCCTTTCTATAAATTTCACCATAAGCAAGTTCCAAATCATGCCGTTCCAAGTTCCGTAGTTCCGTAGTTCCAAGTTCCGTAGCCTAGTAAAGAGCGAACAACAGCCCATATTAACAAAAAGTTAAAAAACTCGTTTTGAAATAAACTGGATAGTGAAAAAGATTAGGCATCTGACACTGAATCTGGAATGATAAGTATTGTTTCGGTTAATTTTAAAAGTAAAAGTTAATTGTGAAAAGAAATGTGTGGTGATTTCGAAAAAGAGCCTGAAACCACTTGAAAATGGCGTCAGATCAAAATGAAAAGTGTACCATTGCAATCAGCATGGTCCAATACCTCTTATAGGATAGTTACAGCCCCCCACATGGATCACCAAGGAAAATCACTTTTTTGCATTAGTAGCATTGATGTCTCCTTTTTTTCTTTTTTTTTCACCAGGGCTAACGAATGATCAGAACACTACAGAGATGTTTAATGGCTTATTAGAATGGAAATTAAATTTTCTAACTCCATTTGTAAGTGACCAAAAGATTGAAGGGCAAATAGCCCCCTCCCCCAAAAGTAGTCCTATAAAAGTTTTGAGATAGCAATTTTGTTTAACATAGTTTAAAGGTCCAATATATTTGGTTCTGATGTTGATATGGCCTTTCATAGTCCCTGGAGAAGGGGTGTATGTGGTATCGGGCCTATCGATGTCTCGCTTATCGGTAACAACAAGGAAAATCACTTTTTTGTACGTATTGTCAATGGGCGTATTGGTGTCGCCGGTATCTTAGACGGATTTTAAGCAGCTCATATAAAAGATATTGCTCATATTACGTCCTTCCTATAGCTTCCACCATCAGCAAGTTCCAAATGGCACCAAAAACGGCACTTTTGGTGCCAACGAATGACGTATTTTTTTCAAAATCCTGTGGGGGGGGGGGTCAAAGCTGGAAAAATTTCCCCAAATAAAGTGAAAATGACAGAGATAACTGAAAAACAAGCCAGATAGTAATGAAAAAGGTAAAGATGTACTAAAAGAACTGACCGGTTTCAGTGGATGTTTGAATTATGTAGGCTTATTTTAGTTTTAACAACATTTTTGGAGAAACTAAACATCATGGTTGCAGTGGCAGCTGCAACCTTGTAAAGAGGGAACCGCACCCCATAGTAACCAAGAGTTGAAAACTATGTTTAGAAAAAAGCTATCTAGTGAAAAAATTGCCATCTGACACTGATTGAGGAGTGATGACTGTTATTTCAGTTTGCATTAAAAATAAAAGTTTATTGCGAAAAGAAATTTATGGTAAATTTGAAAAAAAAATTTGAAACCACTCGAAAAAGGCGTTAGATCAAAATGAAAAATGTACCATTGAAATCAGCATGGTCGAAAACCTTTTAAATGGAAATTACAGTGCCCCTCCTTGAACAACAAAGAAAATTGCTTTTTTGCATCGGTAGCACTGATCTAGCTCCCGTTTTTTATTCTTTTTTTTAGCAGGGCTAAGGGGGGGGGGGCAGAGAATCATAGAGAGATGTGTAATAGCTCATTCAAAAGGGAAATTTCATTTGCAAGTGCCCTTTTTAAGTGAACAAAGAGATTGGAGGTTAACTAGCCCCCCACTCCCTGCAGGCCCCCTCCCCTTAAAGTCACCCAAACAAAATTTTGAGATAGCCATTTTGTTCAACATAGTTCAAAAGTCCAATATTTATTGTTTTAGTGATTCTTAATTGCTACTAAATTTAATTTTTTAAAAAACCAAGGAAATCCATTTCGAAATTAAAACAAAGAATTACAGATCTATATCTTGTTTTTTTTTTTTAATTTACGATTACTTTCCAGATAATCCACTATTTTTGCATATAAGATGCACTCATTTTTAAAAGTATATTCTGGGAAGGCTCATTTTAAACCTATTTCTCATATCTACGTGCTCTTTATCAATTTTACCATACGAAAGTGCAATATCATAGGCAGTGCGATAGCGCTGCCTAAGTAAAGAACGATGTGGGCACAATGTATTATTTTTTTTTATCTATACCCGGGCACTTCGTACCAAAGAAGCTGTCGTAGAAACTTCGAAAAGGGCTCATCCGATTGGAAATTGGAGTAGCTAGTGCCCTTTTTAATAGCCGAAAGTGATTGGAGGGCAACTAGCCCCCCCCCCCCACGCCCATCATTCCCCCAAACACATCCAATCAAAATTTTGAGAAAGCCATTTTGTTCAGTGTATTTGAGGAGTTGAATATCTTTTTGAGGAAGACCCTCCCCCAAAACCCTCGGGGATAGGGCTTTAAGTTATGGCCTGGGGGTATATAAGGTTCTTATAGAATTTGTTGTTGTATGAACTTCAAACAAGCTCGTTCAATTAGAAATTCAAAGGGCTAGTGCCCTTTTTAATAGTCGAAAGTGATTGGAGGGCAACTAGCCCCCAGCCCACACCCATCATTCCCCCAAACACATCCAATTAAAATTTTGAGACAGCCATTTTGTTAAGCGTAGTTGATTTCCAGATAGAAAATATGTTTTTGAGGAGGACACTCCCCCACATCCCTCGGGGTTTTTATAGAAGGTGTTGTCGTAGAAACTTAAAAAAGGCTCATTCGATTGGAAATTCAAAGGGCTAGCGCCCTTTTTAATATTCGAAAGTGATTGGAAGGCAACTAACCCCCCTATCACACCCACCTTTTCCCCAAACACATTCAATCAAAATTTTTAGTTATCCACATTATTCAACGTAGTATTAGCAATTTGGGCACAATGTTTTATTTAATTTTTTCCTCCATACCCAGGCGCTTCGTATCGAATGAGTTGTCGTAGAAACTTCGAAAAGGCCTCATTTGATTAGAAATTGGAGTGGCTAGTGCTCTTTTTAATAGTCAAAAGTGACCCCCAAAAAAGTCCCCCACAACCCTAGAGGCAAGGGTTTTAAGTTATGCCCTGAGGGTATATAAGAACGATGTTGCCACGATGCATCATTTATCATTTTTTCCTTTAGAGCAGGGCACTTCGCATCGAAGACGTCGTAGAAACTTCTAAAAGGTCTCATTCAATTGGAAATTGGAATGGCTTGTGCCCTTTTTAATAGTCCAAAGTCATTGGAAGGCAACTAACACCCCTTCCACGACCACCGTTTCCCGAAGCACATCTAATCAAAATTTTGAGATAGCCATTATGTTCAGCGTAGTTGATTTCCAGATAGAAATTATGTTTTTGAGGAGGAAACTCCCCCACAGTCTTCAGGTCAAGGGTTGTAATTTATTCCCTGGGGGTATATAAGGTTCTTATAGAAGGCGTTGTCGTAGAAACTTCAAAAAAGGTTCATTCGATTGGAAATTCAAAGTGCTAATGCCCTTTTTAACAGTCGAAAGGGATTGGAGGGCAACTAATCCCCTCCCCCCAACGCTTATCATTCCCCCAAACATATCCAACCAAAATTTTGAGATAGCAATTTGTTCAGCGTAGTTGATTTCAAGATAGAAATTATTTATTTGAGGAAGACACTCCCCCACAACCTTCAGGGTAAGGGTGGTAGTTGATTTCCAGATAGAAATTATTTTTTTTTGAGGAGGACACTCCCCCATTGCCTTCAGGGCAAAGGTTGTAAGTTATGCCCTGGGGGCATATAAGGTTCTTATAGAAGGTACTGTCGTTGAACTTCAAAAAGGCCCATTTGATTGGAAATTCAAAGGGCTAGTGCCCTTTCCAATAGTCGAAAGTGATTGGAGGGCAACTAACCCACTCTCACGCCCACCTTTTCCCCAAATACATCCAGTCAAAATTTTGAGATAGCTATTTTATTCAACGTAGTTTTAAGTTCTGTAAATTAGGAATAC
Organism: Artemia sp. Qi Xiang Cuo; assembly: GCF_049724085.1. Taxonomy (NCBI): domain Eukaryota; kingdom Metazoa; phylum Arthropoda; class Branchiopoda; order Anostraca; family Artemiidae; genus Artemia; species Artemia sp. Qi Xiang Cuo. The sequence continues at coordinate 8,319,164 of NC_142814.1, forward strand.
AAGGTTTTTATAGAAGGCGTTGTCGTAGAAACTTCGAAAGAGGCTCATTCGATTGGAAATTCAAAAGGCTAGTGCTGTTTTTAATAGTCAAAAGTGATTGGAGGGCAACTAGCCCACCCCCCCCCCCTCCCCAAGCCCATCATTCCCCCAAACACATCCAATCAAAATTTTGAGATGGCCATTTTATTAAACGCAGTTTTAAGTTCTGGAAATAAGGTCTTTGTGGATGACAAACCCCTTACAACCCTCAGGACAAGGGTTGTAAGTTATGTCCTGGTGGCATATAAAGTTTTTATAGAACGCGTTGTCGTAGAAACTTCTAAAACAGCTCATTCGATTAGAAATTGGAATGGATATTATCCTTTTTAATAGTCGAAAGTAATTGGAAGGCAATTAACACCCCTTTCACGCCCACCATTTCCCCAAACATCTCCAATCAAAATTTTGAGATAGCCATTTTGATCACGCAGTTGAAGTTCAGGATGCCCTGGGGGCATATAAGCTTTTTATAGAACGCGTTGTCGTAGAAACTTCAAAAATGGCTCATTCCTTTGGAAATTGAAAAGGCTAGTGCCCTTTTTAATAGTCGGAAGTGATTGGAAGGCAACTAACACCCCTTCCACGCCCACCATTTCCCCAAATATATCCAATCAAAATTTTTATATAGTCATTGTGTTCCAAGCAGTTTAAAGTTCAGGAAATTATACATTTGAGCAGAACACTCCCCCCACAGTCTTCAGGGCAAGGGTTATAAGTTATGCCCTGAGTGCATGTAAGGTTTTTATTGAAATCTCTGTCGTAGAAACTTGGGAAAGGGTTCATTCGATTGGAAATTCAAAGGGCTAGGGCCATTTTTAATCGTTGAAAGTAATTTGAGGGCAACTAACCCCCCTCTCATGCCCACCTTTTCCCCAAACACATCCAATCAAAATTTTTAGATAGCCATTTTATTCAACGTAGTTGAAAGTTTTGGAAATTAAGTCCTTAAGGATGACCCCCTCCCCCCCCCCACAACCTTCGGGGCACGGGTTGTAAGTTATACCCTGGGATCGTGTAAGGTTTTATAGAAAGCGATGTTGTAAAAACATCAAAAAGGGTTCAGTCAATTGAAAATTGAAAGGGCTAGTGCCCTTTTAATAGTCGAAAGTGATTGAAGGGCAACTAACCTCACTCTCGAGCCCACCTTTTCCCCAATCACATCCAATCAAAATTTTGAGATATCCATTTTGTTCAACGCAGTCGAAAGTTCTGGAAATTAGGTGTTTTAGGATGATAGTTCCATCAGAGCCCTCAGTGCAAGGGTTGTAACTTATGCTATAAGGGCATATAAGGTTTCAATAGAAAGTTGTTATAACAATTTCAAAAGGGGCTCATTTGATTGGAAATTGACATTTCCCTGTTTAATACTCGAAAAGAAGAAGAGAGTAATTAACCCCCCTTTCACGCCCACCATTTTCCCAAACACATTCAAACAAAGTTTAGAGATGGCCATTCTGTTCCACGTAATTGGAAGTTCTAGAAATTATGTACTTAAGGATGACAAACCCCTCAGAGTCCCCAAGACAAAGGTTGTAAGTTATGCCCTGGGGGCATATAAGGTTTTTAATTTTAGAGTTGTTGTAAAAACTTAAAAAGGGGCTCCTTCAATTGGAAATTGAGAGGGCTAGTGCCCTTTTTAATAGTTGAAAGTAACTGGAGGGTAAGTAACCCCTCTCTCACGCCCACCATTCCCCCAAACACATCCAATCAAAATTTCCAGATAGCCATTCTGTTCAACGTAGTAAAAAGTTCTGGAAATTAGATCTTTCAGGATGACACCCCCCCCCCAGCCCTTAGGGCGAGGGTTGTAAGTTATCCCCTGGGGGCATATAAGGTTTTTATTGAAAGCGTTGTCGTATAAACTTCAAAAGGGCTCATTTGATTTAAATTGAAAGGGCTAGTGACTTTTTTTATAGTTGAAGTGATTGGAGAAAGGCTAACGCCCCTCTAACGCCCACCATTTTCCCAGATACATCCAATCAAAATTTTGAGATAGCCATTTTGTTTAACTTAGTTGAAAGTTCTAGAAATTATGTCTTAAAGGATGACAACCACCCTCGCAGCCCTTAGGGTAAGGGTTTTAATTTATGCCCTGGGGGCATATAAGGTGTTTATAGGAAGTGTTGTCGTAGAAACTCAAAAAGAACTCATTCGATTGTAAATCGAAAGGCCTAGTGTCCTTTTTGATAGTCAAAAGTGATTGGAAAGCTTGCCATTTTTATAGTAAAGATCGATGTGGGTATAATGTATTATTTTTCTTTGTTGTTGTTGTTCTTTAGACCAGGGCACTTTGTATCGAAGGAGTTGTCGTAGGAACTTCAAAAAGGGCTCATTCGATTGAAAATAGAAAGGGCTGATGCCCTTTTTAATAGTCGAAAGGGATAGGAGGGAAACTAATCCCCCTCTCACGCCCACCCTCCCATTTGACTTTATGTTTAAAAACTAAATGTTGCCATAAGATTAAATCAAAACGCACTGTGTTATTTCTAATTCCCAATAAGGCATCTCAGCAGTATCCCAAGAACGACTGAGGGTATTATATTCAAACATTCGGGGCTGTTTCTACTCTTAAGATTTAACCAAATCAAAATAGCGTAAGTGTATCCAAGCTATCAAAGAAAGTAAACAGATTTTTTTGCGAATGGTATGAAGCTTTCCATTTAGGGTCAACTAGAGGAGATATGAAACTAAATTAAACACTACTATTTGTGTCCAGATTTTTAAGAGGGTGTATGTTGTTAAAAATTGCTGAAAATTTTTCTCCGGCACACGAATAGCAGGCCAAACTATAAATTCTTAAGAAAACGAAAAGATTTAAAGTATTATTTTTTTTTCTCTGAAAAGACTATGTCAATATAAAACGAACAGAAATTAATTAAAAAAAACTATTTCCACAAAATAAGTTTTTCAAAAAAAGTAAAGAACTCCATTAAACTAAAAATAAGCAAAAATAAAACCAAATAATCTACCAAGCATGAAACTACCACAAATCAGCATCGATAAATAAATGAAACCCAAAAAGAAATTACAATAAATAACCGAGTCAAACTCAAAACGAGCGGAAATTAACATAATTAGGGCTCAGAACCCGTATGCCTTCCCAAGGCCAGAACAAAATTTGCACTTTACTGAAAAAAATACAAATGAATGCGCATTGTCAGTTTAACATGCATATACTGATATTTAGTAATCAAAATGTTAATATTATTTGATTTATTAAAATTATAAAAGTAAAAACATCTATATTTTTTCTCAGTAAAGTGCAAATTGTGTTCAACCGAAAGTGCAGTTTATGGGAATGTGCTATCAAGTCAAGTTTATAAAAAAGCGATTAGATATAAATATAAGCTTTGAAATGAGCCCTTAAATAGCTCTCTTTTTTTACAGTAGCCTTCTAGTTTCTGCTAGCCAGTAGGTGATTTATTAAGCCCTGTCTTCATTATGGGTTTTTCAGGCGAAGTCGGCCGAGCTTTTTGCTCATCGGAAAACAAACGAACGTTCCTGAAAAACATGTATTGTTTTGGGAAGTATGGATGATGAATTATATGTTATAGACTGCAAGTTTTTCGTGGATGTCTAGGTTGTTTGCAATATTTTCTAGAGGCGCCTTATCTCCCCAAGATCGGCGATAATTAGACACTATATTGAAAATAAGTTTTCAACTGAAACTAAGGAGGGCCATTGAAATTTAAAACAAACATATATTATTCCGTATAAATAAAAAATATCGTGGCAGCTTTTTTTTTCTACAATAAATTTTAATCTAAAACGAATAAAGGTTAATTTAAAAAACCAAAGTTTTTCCGAGGGAATTAAAGAGCGAAGTTGAAACTTAAAACAAACAAAATTATTACGTCACAGCCTATCTAACGTATATCAATAAAACTAGTACAAATAAACCAACTAATTATGTTTCCCTATTCTTCTAGGATTATAGAAAACTAGCGTTTTGCTGAAAATACAAAAGTCAATTATAAAAAACAGGAATATTGATTTGGGAGTCAAAAGTGAGTATGTAGCCTGACAACTATAGACTAATCTTTAAAGTTTTTTATAGTTTTACGCCAGTTGTAACATCAGTAACTTTCAGTGTACAGAAATATAGGATTGATTTATCAGGTAGCATTTTGGTCTCGCTAGCTATAATACCAATAGTGATTAATGTATAATCTTAAATTGTAAGAAATATGCTTAAGTACTACTTGAAATGAAGATCAAATAAGATATAATATGAATTCTGGAAATCCGGTTATTTCTCTCTATGCAACAGTGAATTTCAAGTTATGATACAAATTCTAAAGCTAGTCTATAGTCCTAATACACTCAAGATGGCTTTACTTCGAACTTGTCTACAAACTAATCGTTACATATCCTTTTCAGAACCAAAACGGGAGCCAGTCAAATGAATTGAGCCATTGTGAAGAGGTGATACCAAATCAAACAAAAGTAAAATAAAGCAACCATCCTAAAGTACTTTATTTTTATTCCGAAAAGTGTCCTTAATTGGTTTGCTTTTAGTGTACCAAAACTCCTATATTATATTGTGTTTTCAGTAAGGCGCCAGTCTTCTATAATCCTAAAAATATAGGGAAACATAATTAGTTTGTTTATTTGTACTAGTTTTATCTATATATTTTAAATAGGCTGTGAAGTAATAATTTTTGTTCGTTTTAAGTTTCAACTTCGATCTTTATTTCCCTCGGAAAAACTTTGTTTTCTTATTACTTTGGAAAAAGGTAAAGATTCTAAAAACTGTGATTCGTATAGGCCAATAAATGTCAATGTAATATAAAAAAGTTTATTTTAATATATTTTATTACCTCATATTATTGATTTAGTTAACTATGATGCGAATCAGTTTGGGTTTAAAAACGAATTGGTTGCCAGCATGCGCATCGAGCCCTTTCAGTTCTTTTAAGAAATGCTAGTGTTAAGGGACAAGTTCTGCATATATGTGCACTTTATGTGTCCGAAGTGTTCGACATTGTTGTCATTCATAGGCCCTTTACTCTGTATTTGAGCTAGGGACAAACATCTTTATTCTTTTGGTTTTAAAATTTTGGTATCTTAAGATTCTTTTGTAAGATTGAAATCAAATGGTCAGATTTTTGGGAATATACCTGTTCGCCATGGAGTTAGACAGTGACCGGTGCTTTCTCTATATATTTTCAGTGCTTGTTTATCTAGTGTTCTTTCAAAGATATTCTCTACCTGTTTTACGGGATTTTCAGACGTTCCTTACCTTGGATACGCCGATGATCTTCTACTTATTAGTCTGTCGAAAGTTGGGTTAGCACAGTGTTAATAAGGTCCCTTCTTCTCTTGAAAAAATTGGTTTATCTTGAAAAAATTGGTAAAAATATTCGGTAAATATTGCCAAATGTGAATATTTGTCGTTTAATGATAGGTTTGTTACGGGTGATTTAAACTACCGTCTTTTTGTTATTCCCCGTGTTTCTAGTCTCAGGTGGCTTGGGATTTCGGTATGTGATTCAGTTTCAGCTCTACGGCGGAAAACTGTATCTGATATTAAAGATAAATTAAAAATGGGTTATGCTAAGATAGTTGCTAATCGTGGTCGTTATAATGGGCTTGGTCTCGAGGAATTTTACTCGACTTTTTGTGATCATGCTATACTTTTTGTGTCTGGACTTTACCCTCTGCTTCGAGAAATCGATCTGAATCTGATCTGCATTTATTATTTCTGGTACTGCAAGTTTCTTCTTTATTTGCCACGTTCCTACCGAAATAGAAAACTAATCGGTCTCTTTGGTGCTACTGATATTATGCGTACTCTGCACCATCATCAGCATTTAATTACTTCTGATGGGTGCTTAAGGCTGGGCCCTCATTATCGCCTCGTCCGGTTACTTAGTGCTGTTTGGTTATTTTTGTTTAGCTGTTTATTTGTCATTTGTGTAATGAATTTTTTTGTTGTTTCTTTTTTTTATTACTCCACTATTTTTCCATTGTGAGTTTCATTTGCAGATAAGGATATTCTCTATACCGTAATAGAAAACTAATTGCTCGGTTTGGTGTTACTAATATTATGTGTACTCTGCACCATCATCAACATGTAAATACTTCTGATGCGTGCTTAGGGCTGGGCCCTCATCATCGCCTCGTCCTATTTCTTAGTGCTTTTTGGTTATTTTTGTTTAGCTGTTTATTTGTCATTTTTGTAATAAATTTTTTCGTTGTTTCTTTTTTTTATTACTCCACCATTTTTCTATTGGGAGTTTCATTTGCAGATAAGGATATTCTCTATAATGTAATAGAAAACTAATTGCTTTGTTTGGTGTTACTAATATTATGTGTACTCTGCACCATCATCAACATGTAAATACTTCTGATGCGTGCTTAGGGCTGGGCCCTCATCATCGCCTCATCCGGTTGCTTATGTCTGATATTTTTGTTTTGTTATTTATTTGTCATTTTTGTAGTGAATTTTTCTTTCTTTCTTTCTTTTATAAATCAAATCACCATCATCATCATCTGCAGATGTTGGGTGAGATTTCCGACACAATTTAAAAAACAATCAGAAACTAAACAAAAAAAAAACGTTTTTTCATTTGAAGATAAGGAGAATTCTCCATGGAGAATTGCCCTGGATGAATTTTTAACGAAGAGAGAATTTTACACAGGAAGGATTTTCCACGGACGAAATTTCAGTGGGAGAAATTTTTTGTAAGGAACAGGATAGGCTATTCCACAGAAGGTGCCGGCGAATTTCCCAGCATGATTCGAAAACCAATCAGAAATAAAATAAAAAAAAACAATTATTTTTCAGATGAAACTAAGGAGTATTAAGCTTAAAACAAACGGAAATTATTTTGCTTGTGAAGAGGTTGCCCCCTCCTCAATTCCTTGCTCCTTATATAAAAAATCGAATTTTGTCTCAATTTTATAAAAATAACTTTTGAAACGATAGGGACCGTTTAATTGGAATAAGAAGCTTCTCTAATAGTCCAGGACTTTTAGCTCAAAAAAGTGTCGAACCCGGACAAAATTGTAATATAAACGAAAATGGTACCAAAATGATCAAAAAAAATTCTGTACAACATACTAAAAGTCCCCATAAATCCGAGTGGGGCGAGTACCCGAAAAACAGGGGAAAAGGGGGAAATGCGGGGGAAAAATGGGAAAAATGCCGAACATGCCCAGAAAATAGTTTAAAGTGAGTTTTCTGAGGTTTTCACATACGCTGATTACGAAATTGACATCTAAAATTCAGTATAGAAAAAGAGTACTACGGAAAACGGGGGAACAAGGGAAAGAGGGGAGAAAAGAGAAGAATACAGGGTAGGGGTAGAAAGCGGTTTGAAAGATATTTTCTGGCGTATTCCTATCTGGTGATTACGAAATTGAGAACTAAAATGATATAAAAAAATTGATTAACATAAAACGGGGAAATGGGGGGGGAGGGAGCGGTGTAGCGCCTAGTGTCATGGTTGACCAGTTCCTCTTCAGGAAAGCGGCAAAGATTGTTCATGCCCAGCCTCCAGGAAGTTCCCTGAAAAAAATTGTAACAATGGATGGAGGTTTCCATGCACGAATGAGCATCTTAGGGGCCATAGGCTATATAATGGAAGGGTTAGGCCTGAAAGAGATGTTAGAACTTGTTTACGGGGAGAATACAGTGAAACACATTTTCAGCGGCAAAGCGGTTGCAAGAGGAGTAAGAGCTCTCGAGCTAGTCGACGCATCACTGAATATTTCACTTTTGTGCATGGCATATTCGATTTCGTATGGCGAGACCTTCCGACCACGAGGATCGTGTACGAGTCTCTAGCGTGTATGACGATTTGGTGGATGGAAAGATTTCTGTGGAAGAAGCGGCTAATCACGAAGCCCTTCAGGCGGTTTCGCAACGCCTCGAAGCCTTAAAATCGTCTCTGAAATCCAGCAGAACTGCGAAACTATTCATGCAGTATTCCGAAATGGTTTCGATTTTTTGGTAGTTTTTGAAAGCAGAAAGGACTGGAGACTGGGATCTCTACTTATCCTCTCTTTCTGAAATGCTCCCATACCTCGCAGCTGCGGGGCATAATCTTTATGCCAAGTCAGTTCGTCTTTTTCTTCAGATGATGCAGGAACTTGAAACATCGAATCCACAGCTCTTCGGACAGTTTGCAAGCGGCAAGTTTATTGCCCGACGAAGTGATCGTTATTGGGCTGGATTGGCTCCAGACCTCGTCATCAAGACAGTGCTGATGAAGAGCTTAAAACAGATGGAGGGCTGACAAGAGGAAAAGGGATGACTGAGCTTCAGAGAAACTTATGGACAATGTCTATGCAATTACTCGCTTCAGTGAATGATCTAATGTAGAAACTGGCGGGCCTGGAGTACAGTTCTAGTGAACAGCACGTTACTGCAACCGCAGCACGAATAAAGAGAGATACTAAGGATCTACTGACGTTTCTTGAATTCCTTTTAGAGAAATGTCCTTTCACTAGTTCCACAGAGCTTAGAAGTATAGGTTCCGGGCTGATTGCCCAAAAAGGCGTCAATGCAGAGGATGCTAAAGCTGTAGGTGAGCTGATCTTCCAACCATGGATGGCCAATCCGTCGAAAGTTTTTCATTCAGGAAGAAAGACAAAGTCGTTACACTGGCTTCCGATGGGAACATAAGGATAGATGGCGAGATTTTGCATATCGACCCTGCACTGCTTTTTCAACGTCTTTCGACTGCTGCCCATATATCTGAAAATGACATGGCAGAAACTCTACGTTACGAACTGTGCAGTTATCTGCCCGCTTTTTTTGAGAATCCTGGCATAATGCATCAGCCAGACAAACCTGCATTAGTGAAAGCAATATCGAAAGAAGCGAAAACGGACTCAATTCACCACCTGCCAGTGTCAGATCGTGTCACTGTAATTGACGGAGGTTGGCTGCTTTAGCAAGTACCTTGGAGGATTGGTGATACTTATGATTCAATCTGTGACAGCTATGTTAGTTTCGTTACTCGACGCTGTACCTCCCCTACTGTTGTCTTCGATGGATACAGCGCTGGTCCAACCACGAAAGACGCTACCCACAACCGACGGTGTAAGGGAAGCCAGTATCAAGTGATCGATTTCAGTTTAGGGATGAAGCTCCAGAAAAAGAAGGAAGAGTTTTTGAGCAACTCTCAGAACAAACAGCGAATTATAAGCTACATCGGGGAAAGACTCAGAGCCAAAGGATTTGAAGTCGTCCATGCGAAGGACGATGCTGACTATCTAATCGTGAAGACTGTCGTAACGAAAGAAGAAAACTCTGAAACAATAGTTCTTGGCAACGACACTGACCTTCTGATTCTACTCTTGTATCACCTCCCGCCTAATGCAAAAACACTTTACTTCGAATCGTCAACGAACACAAAAGAAGTGATAACACGGTTCTGGTGCCTCAAAGAAGTTAAAAAAAAATGGCAGAGGTATCCAGGCTACTTCTGGTAGGGCACGCACTCTTGGGATGTGACACGACCTCACGAGTTTTCAGACTTGGAAAGCAAGCTGTGCTACCTCTTTTGAAGAAGAGCGAAGTGTTCAGAAAAAAATGCGAAGTGTTTCTGGATGAATCATCGTCTAAAGATGAAATTGTGAAAGCGGGTGAATATCTTCTCCTCAGCTTGTATAAAGCACGACCAAACGAAGATCTCACTAAGCTGCGACATCGAATTTTCTTGTAAAAAATTTCTTCGTCAAATACTACGGCGTTTGTTAAGCCTGAAAGGCTTCCGCCAACCGAAGCTGCAGCTTCAGTCCACTCGCAGTGAGTGTGCCTCCAGGCATCCTGTTGGAAAGGGGAACCAGCTGACCTCGACCCGGCTGACTGGGGTTGGCTCCTCAGAGACCATAAATATTCACCTGTGATGACCGATTTGTTGCCCGCACCTCAGACTCTTTTGAGTGTCGTGAGATGCAACTGTAAGACAGGCTGCGAGAACTCGCGATGCAGCTGCAAGAAAAATGGATTAGCGTGTACGTTCGCGTGCGGAGGATGTCAGGGTATCAACTGTTTGAACAGGGACAACGAGATTGTCGAAGACGAAGAGCTCGACTAGTGACATCAATGCTGTGTTTTTCAAGTCAACTCTACTGCCTTAAAAAGTGCAGATTTTACCTATAGTTACTGAAGTTCTTTTTTTAGTTTTTTATTCAACGATATTGCCTTCGAAAGTACAAATTTTACCTATAATAGCTGAAGTTTTATGTGATCACTGCCAAGCGGTTGTTTTCTTTATGTTTAGTAATTCAAATGGTTGTAAGAAATGTCTGTGATTCAAGAAAGTAAAAGTTTGATACTTAAGCGAGTTATTTTGTCCATAGGCCTACTTATTAGCCATTAGCAGCTGGCTCAGGAGTCAGGCTTTCCTTCCCCTTTTCCGTTATTTCCTCCAGTTTTGTTCGGTTTTCATGGTTCTCGTTTTCTTTCCTTCATTTTAGGTGTCAGTTTCGTGATCAGCAGATAGGAAAACCCCAGAAAACACATTTCAAACTGATTTCTACCCCTGACTTCAATTGTCCCTTTTCGTCCCCTCTTTCTCCCTTTTCCCCCGTTATGGTGGGGCTCATGTTCTTTATTTCATTTTAGATGTCAGTTTCGGAATCAGCAGATAGAAAGACCCCAGAAAACATATTTCAAAGTGCTTTCTACCCCTACCCTGTATTTTTAATTTTTTTCCCCTCTTCCCCCAGTTCCCCCCGGTTTCCGGCGTACTTGTGTTCTAGACAGTTGTTTGGAGGTCCTTTTGATGTTCAGAGGATGGCTAAGCCCACAGCCACTCACTTTGTACTATGGTTTGGGAATGTTCGGCATTTTTCCCAATTTCCCCCGCATTTCCCCTTTTTCTCCTGTTTTTCGGGTACACGCCCCCATCGGATTTATGGGGACGTTTGGTATTTTGTAGAGAATTTTTTTCTGATCGTTTTGGTACGATTTTTGTTTATATTGCAATTTTGTCTGGGTCAAACCCTAAAAGTCCTGGACTATAAAGCCTTAAAAAAAATTACCGTAAAGAGAGAGGGAAGAAGTGGCAGTCCCTTTCATAAACGGAATTATTTTTGTTCGTATTTCGTTTTAAAAAGTTCCTTACTTTCGGTTGAAAAAAAAAATACTATTCTTCTTTTAAGAATCTAGTGATTTTCCTTTCGTTTGGTGGAAACTCAGCTGTCAGGTTATTTCCTTAAAGTTAAAAAAACATAATTTTTTAGTTAATATTAATGTTTAATTTAAAGGCACCATTTAAGTCGTTTTATGTAAATAATTGTTAAGTCTGCGATTTTGATTTTTTGTTGTTGTTTTTTTTTCTTTCTTTTTTATTTTTTTTTGTTCTTGATGTACTCCGCTTCTTTTTTATAGTGGGTAATAAATAAATTATAATTATTATTATTGGGGGCGGAGGGGTGTGTAGAATGACAATTTAAAAAAAAATACCTTTTTCGTGTATTTTCAATTCAAAAAATATCGTCTACAGGTCTCTTTGTCTTTCTTACTCTCTCTCCCAACCTCTGAAATCTTTAACTCAAGTGCCCAACCCGTCAACGGTATTTGCTATTTTGATAGCCTGGATTCAAAACTTTATTATTAACTAACGGCTTCTTTTGAGCCCAAGCTAGGAGCCAAGTAGGCTCCCAACACCCCTTGAAAGCTTCAAATCTATCCTGTTAGCCGTTCCTAGGAGAAAAGTGTAAATGTAGTTTCTTCTGATTGGATCAGCATTCATCGTCATTGGATTCTAGTCATTCAGGAATTAATAGCATCAAACTTTTAGGCTGACAGAGGACAATATTAAAATTTGAAATTGTATATAGCCTAGAAAGAAATAAAATACTGGATCAAACTTTTAGCAAGAAACCTGAATAATGTTTCCAAGATATTTTTCAGGGACTATTATCATTCCTTAACTATCATCTGCAACTCTCTTTCCGGCTATATTCAAGTCACCACCTAAAAATTAGGAATCCTTTAGAAAATTAATTTAGCGTTGATTTTATGGTGGTGCAGACCCATACACTTTGGTCAAAATCCATCGCCTCAACACCCCTCCTCCCCCCCCCAAAGAAAATAGTCATTGGAAAGGAAAGCAATGATAAGCTTAGCAATGGGTATGGATTGGAGAAAGAAAAGATATAGGGGAAAATTCAAGGCTGCACATTAAAAAAATTATTGAAAATCTAATACAAAGCCATTCGGCAATTTTTGGCAAAATTTTGAACAACAGAGATGAAGGTATAAAGGAGGCTCGGTATTTAACTTCTCTGATTTTATTTCTAGCTATTGCTCATTTGATGTAATGTTTTTGTTGCTGGATTTATGCACTTGAAAATTTGTGACAATTGATGCTGGTTTTGGCCCGTCTTAGTTTACAAGTGGTTAGTTTATGCGGCCTATGATGCTTTATAGGGTAAACTTGAGTATGTCCGATCTCTTATCGAGTTTTTTTTTAGCTTAATTTGGTCCCAAAATTGTCTTGGGATTTGCTGACGCAATAAAAACTATTTGATTGTGCTCTTGGTCGTACTAGTAATATTCTTCACAATCAAGAAAGTTTGCAAGTGTTCTTGTTTCCGTGAGTTACTGCACCAAAGTAACCCATCTCAGGGAGGAGGGGTAAAATTTAAACCCTAGCCTTGGGTAAATCTGACATTTTAGGTAAAATCTATGCAGGCACAGATAAAAATTTTGTCACCCTAAGACATGATAAGATACCGCTGCGTACTGGAAAACCAAACAAAAGAAAAACTCGTAGTAATAGTTTGTATGTGCCGCAGCAGAACACAGGTTTGCTACTTACCATGTGGTAATTCTGACAGTATCGGTTTTACCCCATACACAGAAGAAGTCTCTGAGAGCGGTATTTTTTTAATTTTTTAATGTAAATATGAAAAAGGTAACACCATGCTTCAAATAATGGGAGGGGAAATGTTATTTCAATTAGTATCAGAGAATTTTTTTTGAATTTTTAGTGAATAAAGAAGAATTTTTATGGAAAAAAGTAATTTCAATTAGTAATAGAGGGAGTCGAGAAAGCAAACTTTTGATCATTTGCAGGCCCTAGTGTGCTTTTGTACAGGCAGATGGCGTACCAGATTTGGTTTGATGGTAGTAATTGGACCAGCTCCAGAAAGCTTCAATGGTCCGGCAAAGATGCATTCTTCTTCAGTTTTGTCATAGCCATTATTTTTGTGCATATCACACGAATAGTCGGCTTTATGATTTTATCAATATAAATAAAATCTATATAAAGATTTTATCAGGAAATCAAGCCCCCTTCCAATATACAAGCCTTGTTGAACACGTTTGGTATGGTATGTGAGATCCTAGTACTCATTTAGATATATGTTTAGCATCTTTCCTGATCTTCTTCATTCTCACTGTCAACAGTATAACAGATTTCCGTTTGGTCAGATGAGGAGCCCAATGAGACGTCAAAGTGTTCACTGGAAAGATAATTTTTTATTTTTCTACTTTTGCTTGAGCGTCTTCTTTTTTACTTTTCCTCTTTTGTTCTCCGGCTTTTCTTCTTCTTTTTCTCTTTCTATCTTTGTTCAAACGCTCTCAAATCATCTACAGATGCTAGTACATCAGCTTCCCAAGCAATTTCTGCCTGCCATAACTCCATAAACTCCATAGTATTTATATAGCCATGTGTGTGTGTGTGTGTGTGTGTGTGTGTGTGTGTGTGTGTGTGTGTGTGTGTGTGTGTGTGTGTGTGTGTGTGTGTGTGTGTGTGTGTGTGTGTGTGTGTGTGTGTGTGTGTGTGTGTGTGTGTGTGTGTGTGTGTGTGTGTGTGTGTGTGTGTGTGTGTGTGTGTGTGTGTGTGTGTGTGTGTGTGTGTGTGTGTGTGTGTGTGTGTGTGTGTGTGTGTGTGTGTGTGTGTGTGTGTGTGTGTGTGTGTGTGTGTGTGTGTGTGTGTGTGTGTGTGTGTGTGTGTGTGTGTGTGTGTGTGTGTGTGTGTGTGTGTGTGTGTGTGTGTGTGTGTGTGTGTGTGTGTGTGTGTGTGTGTGTGTGTGTGTGTGTGTGTGTGTGTGTGTGTGTGTGTGTGTGTGTGTGTGTGTGTGTGTGTGTGTGTGTGTGTGTGTGTGTGTGTGTGTGTGTGTGTGTGTGTGTGTGTGTGTGTGTGTGTGTGTGTGTGTGTGTGTGTGTGTGTGTGTGTGTGTGTGTGTGTGTGTGTGTGTGTGTGTGTGTGTGTGTGTGTGTGTGTGTGTGTGTGTGTGTGTGTGTGTGTGTGTGTGTGTGTGTGTGTGTGTGTGTGTGTGTGTGTGTGTGTGTGTGTGTGTGTGTGTGTGTGTGTGTGTGTGTGTGTGTGTGTGTGTGTGTGTGTGTGTGTGTGTGTGTGTGTGTGTGTGTGTGTGTGTGTGTGTGTGTGTGTGTGTGTGTGTGTGTGTGTGTGTGTGTGTGTGTGTGTGTGTGTGTGTGTGTGTGTGTGTGTGTGTGTGTGTGTGTGTGTGTGTGTGTGTGTGTGTGTGTGTGTGTGTGTGTGTGTGTGTGTGTGTGTGTGTGTGTGTGTGTGTGTGTGTGTGTGTGTGTGTGTGTGTGTGTGTGTGTGTGTGTGTGTGTGTGTGTGTGTGTGTGTGTGTGTGTGTGTGTGTGTGTGTGTGTGTGTGTGTGTGTGTGTGTGTGTGTGTGTGTGTGTGTGTGTGTGTGTGTGTGTGTGTGTGTGTGTATGTGTGTGTGTGTGTGCTATTAACAAAATTTGTAATTTATTATGCATTTGTTTTATAAATAATGCTATAAGCAAAATTTTTAATTTATTATGCATTTGTTTGATAAATAATATGAATACAAAATCCAACTAAGAAAAAAATATAGGGTGCTATAATTGTGATAAAACTTTCCTCAAAGAAATAAAAACTCAATCCATTCATTTTAGTTTCAGGAGGAAGCTACAATAACAACTGCCTTCCCTGGCCCAGGACTTCAGAATATCATGGGTAATTGTCCACTCTCGCTGGAACAATCGGATGATTTTAGTGAAGGTACGTCATTTAGTATCCCCCCGGATTTCCCGTTTACAACGGAAGAAACTAATAGTCTTATGGAAATTGTTGGATCTAATGTTTCCGGGGACATTTTTGATGACGATTTTATTGTTATTGAATTAGGTATTGTGCAAATAGGCGAAGAAAATGAAAATAGTGTCATTTCCCCAGAACTACCTGAGTTTTATGTGCTAGAGTCTACTCTAGGTTACTTGCAATCACAGAGGATAGATTTTAATCCTCCCGAGGAAAACCTGGTAAACGGGAGTGTCATTTTAACAGACCCTTTAAATGTTCTTCATACATACATCGACCGAGTTTGAGCGCTTATTGAGATTCAGAATTGGGGGGGGGGGTTCAGGGGGGGATTAAGGCATCAGTCAATCAAAAAGTTTATATACAAAAGGGGACACCAGGGGACATTTTTTATTTTCATTTTTCAACTGGCAACCAAACTTTTTTACCCTGGTCTAAATAAATTTAAGGGTAACTTATTCAATTGGGTCAATAAATTAATATCAACTTTGGACACAATCAACGAGAGGGGGAATGGGTCCACAATTTTATACATTAAATATTTGGATTTGAATCTCAGTAGATTAAAAAAAAACTTTAGTTTAAGGGGGGCGGGTAGTAGTCGACGAAAAAATGCCACCCAGATTTGTCGGCTACCAAAAGGGTTCAGGGTTTCAATTTTGAAACGGGGCTGCAATGCTTTAAAAATGCATTTTTAGCAGCAGCTCATAAAACATTGAAAGATGAGTCAACAATGAAAAATCTCGACAGACTTGCAAGTAATGGTGGAAACAATTTCCCTAAGGTAAATATTGATTGTTTAGAGGGAAAGTATCCGGTGTCCTTAAAAGAATATTTTATTTATATTATTACTTATTGTATGTTTTTTCCTATGATTGTTTATTTAATTTCAGTTCGTGTTGGGTTTCATTTATTCTTTAATAGTAATTTATGATCGTTTTGAGTTTTAACTTTAACAAGTATTTGTACCTGCTTTGAAAAATCAGATACAAATATGAAAAAATAAGAAAAATGTATCTTACTTTTCTTTGAAAAACTTATTTTCGGAAGGTTTTTTTAATTAATTTTCAACAAAATATGCATTTTGCTTTCAATTCTACTACTCCTTCTACTAACAACTCAACGCAGCAGTAAGCCACCTGAGGCTAACACAGCAACACACGCTTCTTTTCCATCCCAATCTATTGAAAACTTCCTTCTTTGCACACACCCAGGAAGTTCCCATTTCCTTTATATCTTTCTTTATGACATCCCCCCATTCTAGATGAAGACGACCTGCTTTCCGTTTAACCCTAGACGGTTGGCCAAAAAGTCTTCGGCAATCTGTCAAAGTCAAAGACAGTCTTCGGCAATCTGTCATCCTTCATCCGCAGAGCATGCCCTAGCCATCTCAACCTTTGTTTCATTATAGTCCTAGAAAGATTGATTGAACCACGGCTTTCAATAATGGTTAATTTATTTGTTTTGATTTATGCGCTATCTCATAAGAAATCACTAGATTCAGGGGAAAATAACTAGTTTTCAAAAGAAATCACTAAAATTCACTAGCCAAAAAAAAATCAGGAGAAATAGTGAAAGACTACTCGGGGTGGAAACCCTATTTTAAAAGGTCAGAAATAAAATTTCCATATAACAAACACAAAATGATGTATACCCTTCCTATACCCTTCAGGTGCCCGGGTGTGGCGAGAATTAATAAGCAACATTAAAAATTCCATTCAATCCCTTCATATTAGGGTTTATGTTCCCTTTGAAATATAAAATTTTGCGACAAGCACATAGCTTCAACTTACGAAGAGTTGCTCTCTCTTAGAGATAATGTATACCATGTAGCATATGCCATGCGTGGTGCAACGGTACTAAGCATAAAAAACAATCAGAAACTAAACAAAAAACAGGTTTTTTCATGTCAAAATAATAAGAATCGCCCAGGGGAAATTTCCCCCAGGGTAATTTATAGCGAAGAAACAATTTCATACAGGAGGAATTTTCCATGGACGAATTTTATACAGGAGGAATTTTCCTTAAAGGAGGGGATTTTCCCCAGAGGACGTTGGTAAATTTCTCGACATGATTTGAAGAACCATCTGAAATTAAGTAAAAAAACAAGCTTTTTTCAACTGAAAGTAAGAAGCATTAAACTTAAAAGAATCGAACTTTTTTCATTGCTATTGTAAAAAAAAAATCTACTTATAGCCAGGGGCTCTTCATTATTTTATTGCTATTTGCGTCACATTGCGACGTGAAAATTCTTAAAATTTACGCATCAAAATTTTCAGAAACACGAATTACTGGAAGCATGGGGCAGTGTGCCATCTCTAACTTTCCAAAAAAAAGGTATTTATCTTCAGAATTACTGAATATGAAAACATTCCTTGTTTTTCTGACATTTTTATGAATTATTATCAGTAACACCTACAGTTTTTATTGATAGTTGGGCACAATGACGTCAATTCATAATATTTTTTTTCAATTTGCTAAAATCTAGGAAGGGGGGTAAATTATCGTTTTTCTAATGAAAATACTCTAACTTTTTTTTTATTTCTTTATAATTAAATTTTTTAATTATAATTAAATAAAAAATATTTAATTTTTTTTTAATAATAAAAAAATTAAATATTTTTTAATTTTTTAATTATTTTTAATTATAAAAAATTTAATAAATTTTTTATTAAATTTTTTTATTTCTTTATAAAGGCCATTTTTGGCCTTTAAAATCAATTGGCAGAAAGAACAAATTACTTTTTTGTGCAATTGCAGCAAAAAGCTGTTTTTTAAAAGTTGTTTTAGATAATCTAGGTTTTATTTTTTTTATTTTTAAATTTTACCTTGAAACTCAAGAAAAAAACTACCATATATCTTTATTGTATGGTCTTTAGGGTGCGTCGTAACGAAGCGTCAAAGCGAGTTGACTGTCTACAAGAGTTCAAAGTATTTACAGCATTTTTCTTTAGAGGGTTATTGCCGGTCCATTCTTAGGGTTTTCTGGGGTTTGCTAGATCCTGGTGGTTTCACAACGATCTGGGTTACATATTTTTCTCAATAACTCAAAACTCAACGAAAAAATTTTTTTGTATCCAGAAAAACTATGGAATCGAACATTTTTTTCTCTCGTCTTTACAAGTAAATTCTAGTTATATGCTAAATAACTAAGTTGTAATTTGCTCACAACTTGACGCTAAACCTAACATCTAAAGAGAAGAATTGTCACGCTTACGCAGCTCACCAACTAATTTTCACGTTTTGCAGCGCACACAATATTGTAATTAGGTATGAAAGTTTAAAAACGTGTTTAAGAAAATAATTGACATTGTTATTCCATTGAGAGTGGTTGCTATGTATTTGGTTGGTTGCGTCTCTTTTTGGTTAACTATTTTTTGGACTTAGTAAACTTGTCCTAATTGATCTTTGTTTTTTACATTATCGTTATAATCATTATTTTTTATCGTTAATGATCGTTATCGTTACTTAAAGAGGGAAAACAGACTGGGGAGAAACTCAAATTTGTCTCTGACAAAGACAATAATAGCCAACGCCATCTATTGCACTTTATCAAAATTTTGAATCTATACAATTGAGTTATCAGAACCTTAAACCACAAGGCTTCGATTTAGTTCTGTGGTGGTGCAGTAGGATTTGTCACTACCTAGTAAGACTAGACCCTAAGCTCGATCTCAGCTGTAGCGACCCACCACAGAAGCCAGAATTTGATTCCAATAGTGAGATTATGCGAAATTAGTGTTGGGCGATATTTGATATCGATATTGATATATCAATATATCGGACCAAATATAGATACGGAATATCGAAACGTATTATCGAAACCAATATTTTTTAGGGGTCTCTAACCCCCTATATTCCCTGCGGAAAATCTACCCCATGAAAATTCTGCAAATTTTCAGCATACATCTTCGAGATTCTTTGCAGATTTGAATTCGTTCATCTATAATTGATTTGATTTATCCTTATCTTACCCTGACTTCTTTTTCGCAAGAATTTACTTTTGGCTCCCGAGTCAGATACGTTTGAATTATTACCAACTGAGAACAAAAAGTTGACAACAAATGATGTTATAATGAAAAGTTCGGATTTTGAATGTTATCAAAGCTATACTAGCCGATCAGACAGGCTGAATTTTCTCAGTCTGAAAAAATATATATACTGCTGATGCTGTAAGGCTCACCTTATGAAAATTGCTACTGAGTGGGGGAACAAGGAAAAGGTAGTTGCTGTATTAACTGATAATGGAGCAAATGTAGTTCGGGCCGTAATTGATGCTGCATCCCAAGTAGGTACAGGATACACATGTTTGGTGCTTCGCAAACACTCTAAATTAAATGGGGAAGGGCTATTAATGATACTGCTGAATTGTTGCCTCTCGTCCAAAAGTCTAGAAGTATTGTCAGCTTTTTCATACGTAGTGTTGTAGCTACCGACAAGTTGCGCCAGTTTAAAATCTCTATTGATAATGTTTGCATCAAAAAACTAAAACCTGATGTGACCTCTAGATGGAATTCGCTTCTCACTATGTTGCGTAGTCTACAAGATTTGAAAGAGTCGGTAATAAGCTCGCTTGTGCTTTTCGAGAAAGTGGACCTCATACTCGCTGATAGGGAGCGGTGTGTTATTTCAAACGTGATTTCGGTGCTTACACCCTATGAAGAGGCAGCTATTGATCTCACTTCTAAAAGCTATCCCCCATCTCGAAATTCCTATCTTTGTCTAAGATTTTGAGACGCCACCTTATTCAGGTAGATTTTAGTGGACTCTCAAATGTGGCAGATGAGCTTCGAAAGGCTTTGCTGAATAAAATAAATTGTAGGTTTATAAGTCTGGGTCAAGTCACACCAGTCGCAATTGCCACACATCTTGACCCGCGTTTCAAGAAAATATATCTTTCACCTGACGATCTTATACAAGTTGAGAGCAAAATTGCAAACGAGATAGATTTGGCCTTGCTTGCTGCTGAATCTTGATCAGAAGATAGAAGTACCATCGCAGTCCTTGCGATGCAGTCATATCAGAATCAAGCCAGTTTGTGGGGTTCACACAATGAAGTCCCTATAGTCAATGCAGGAGATGCTTCGACAGTAGAATGCGCCTTCTGGATTCTATGGATGCCATAGGAAAAAATTTCTATGGAGGCTCTACACCTTTTCAAAGAGAGTGAGTATCCCCTCACAATGTCGTATGAATTCTATGGAAGCTATAGGAAAACATCTCTATGGAAGCTCTACACCTTTTCAAAAAGAGTGAGTATCCCCTCACAATGTCGCATGGATTCAATGGAAGCTATAGGAAAACATTTCTATGGATGCTCTACACCTTTTCAAAGAGAGTGAGTATCCCCTCACAATGTCGTATGGATTCTATGGATGCCCTAGGAAAACATTTCTGTGGATGCTCTACGCCTTTTCAAAGAGACTGAATATCCCCTCGCATGTCTTATGGATTCTATGGCATTACGTTCCTTCCTATACTATTCTATGGCATTATGTTCCTTGGTACCTTTCCAGAGCATGCAGACTGGTTTCTGATTTTTTGGACAATTGCCTTAACTCGAGAGTAGTTTGTTATTAATGCGTCGTTGCTAATTAACAATGGGGGGGCAAAAAGTTGGAGGGAGGGGTTGCCCTTCGAGTTTGGGGATAGGGGACCCTTAGGGGGTTGAGGTCTCTGGGTGTTAAGGTCGTTGGTGCTTATGATCCTTAATGGTTCGTACTCACATACACCTTACTACTTGATTTGCAAGGATTTCTATGGTTTGTTCTGAATTTCATTATTAAAATTCTTTTCTTGCCATCTACATCTCTTTTAGTATCAACTTTTTAGTATACTATAACGTTAAACTCTATTTTAAATTGACAACACTTTTCAGACGCCACTTGTGTATTATACAAAACACATCGAAAACGGTAAAGCTAGGTCAAGCCACAAGACCTATCATCGTTAACCATTTCCATAGATTGATATTGTTCCAAATTTATAATAAATAAGCTATGATTTAACATGCTCCTCTAGGTTACCTTAACTGTTAATCGGTTTAACCCTTTTTTCTCCACCTTCATATGATCCACTTCGTAAATGTTATCTAGCTGTGTTTTTTCCCTATTATTCAAATAAGATCGTTCGTATAGTCCAATTCTCGAATCCCTTATCCCTTTTTGCAAATATAGTTAGCTTTTACTAAACGTGTTTCAACAGCATATGTTCATCAAACAATTCTGAGTGTAGCATCCAATTTTTTAATTAGCAGCGACGCATTAATAACAAACTACTCTCGAGTTAAGGCAATTGTCCAAAAAATCAGAAACCAGTCTGCATGCTCTGGAAAGGTACCAAGGAACATAATGCCATAGAATAGTATAGGAAGGAACGTAATGCCATAGAATCCATAAGGCCATGCTCTGGAAAGGTACCAAGGAACATAATGCCATAGAATAGCATAGGAAGGAACATAATGCCATAGAATCCATAAGGTCATGATCTGGAAAGGTACCAAGGAACATAATAACATAGAATAGCATAGGAAGGAACATAATGCAATAGAATCCATAAGGCCATGCGAGGGGATACTCACTCTCTTTGAAAAGGTGTATAGCATCCATAGAAATGTTTTCCTAGGGCATCCATAGAATCCATACGACATTGTGAGGGGATACTCACTCTCTTTGAAAAGGTGTAGAGCATCCATAGAAATGTTTTCCTATAGCTTCCATAGAATCCATACGACATTAGGAAGGGATACTCACTCTCTTTGAAAAGGTGTAGAGCTTCCATAGAAATGTTTTCCTGTAGCTTCCATAGAATTCATACGACATTGTGAGGGGATACTCACTCTCTTTGAAAAGGTGTAGAGCTTCCATAGAACTGTTTTCCTATAACTTCCATAGAATCCATACAACATTGTGAGTGGATACCCACTCTCTTTGAAAAGGTGTAGAGCATCCATAGAAATGTTTACCTATGGCATCCATAGAATTCATACGACATAGTGAGGGGATACTCACTCTCTTTGAAAAGGTGTAGAGCATCCATAGAAATGTTTTCCTATGGCATCCATAGAATCCAGAAGGCGCATTCTACTTTCGACAGCAGCCGAATTTATCATGGCTCTAAAAACTTTCAAAAGGGAGCCAACAGTTTCAAGAGAAACTTGTCCACTGAAGTGGTGGAAGTCTCGTGCTTTGGGGTCCCAAAAACACCTGTGAGAAGTTGCAATAAAATTCATATCTTTTCCCGCTACCAATGTCCCTACTGAAAGAGTGTTTTTCCAGGCTTGTCAGATAATCACTGAACGGTGGAACTGACTCTCGGGGAAAAACATTGACATGCTGTTGTTTTTGAATAGCCAATAGTTTATTTTTGTCTTTTCCTAAGCCCGAATAATTCCAAATCTGGGTTTTTATTATATTCAATTACGTAATTGAAGTTTATTTTTATTGTTCGATTTTATATTATTTGAATTTCGAAAAAAAGCTATACAAGATAACCTTTATTTACTATTTGCGTTACTGAACTTGGGCAAATCCATGAGATAGCAAAAACTGATCCAAAATATCGATATCGATTTATCCAATATCGAAAGTAAAAATATAGATATATCGATTAATCAAAATATCGCACAAAACTATCCAAAAGTGTCTCCATAATAATCCAAACAAGAAAAAGAAGAAGTTTCTAATTGCTCAGAATATAGAACAAAAGCACAACTGTTAAAAACAAAAAGCAAAATAGCACCATCTAATAAATTCTGAGAAGTCAGAGCAATTTCTGATTCCAAATGAGCATTCAGAACGTCGTAGTTCTCAGGAGAACTTATGACTGCGCCAGATGTGGCAGTTATGAATACGCAGATGTAGGGCTTACTATATATATAAAAATAGTGAAGCAAGAAATTTATTTAAAGTAATGAGATGGTCTGATTACAATTTAATAAGTAAGCCTCTGGCCACTGAAAAAAAACTTCAAAGTATAAAAGCTGTTTTTGTAGATACAAATAACATAGCGTCATTATAAAAAATTTCGAGGAATCAGATAAATGTTCTGATTACAACTGCAGGATCAGATCTTCTTGACTCTTCAGGAGAGCGTGATTGTGTATATACAGGAGTTAATTTGAAAAAAAGGAAATACCATCAGAATATAAATTTTGAAGAATGATGTACTCGTATATCTTGTGATTACAGTGATTAGAACCTCTGATTACTCATAAGAGTGATTAGAAATCTAATCACTCATAAGAAGTTTTGCCGACGCAAAATATCGCAGTTACTATCAGAGGCAACGCTATAGCGTTGCCTATAGTAAGGGCCATACGACTCCAATCTTTTTTTTTTTTTCCCCAGAGGCACTTCATATGGAAGGGGTCCTCGTATAAACAAAGAGGACTCATTCGATTGTAAATCGAGAGTTCTAGTGCCCTTTTTAAGGGTCAAAAGTAATTGGATGGCAACTAACACCCTTCCACGCCCACCATTTCCCCAAACACCTCCAATCAAAATTTTGAGATAGCCATTATGTTCTACATAGTTGTATTCCAGATAGAAATTAGGTTTTTGAGGAGGGTAGTCCCCCCACAGCCGCCAGGGCAGGGGCTCTATGTTATGCATGGGGCATATAAGGTTTTTATATAAAGCTTTGTCGTAGAACTTCAAAAAGGACTCATCCGATTGGATATTCAAAGGGCTAGTGCCCTTTTTAATAGTCGAAAGTGATTGGAGGGCAACCAACCTTCATCTCACGCCCACCTTTTCCCCAAACGCATTTAATCAAAATTTTGAGATAGCCATTTTGTTCAACTTAGTTGAAAATTCTTGAAATTAGGTCTTTGAGGATGACAACCCTTACAGACCTCAGGGCTAGGTTTGTAAGTTATACTCTGGGGTATAAGGTTTATATATAAAGTTTTTATAGAAAGTTTTATCGTGGAAACTTCAAAAAGAGCTCATTCGATTGGAAATTCAAATGGCTAGTGCCCTTTTTAATAGTCGAAAGTGATGGAAAGGCAACTAATACCCCTTCCACGCCCACCATTTCCACATAGATATCCAATCAATATTTTGAGACAGCCATTTTGTTCAACGTAGTTGAAAGTTCTATAAATTATTGCTTTAAGCAGGACACTCCACACACAGTCTTCAGGGCAAGGGCTATAAGTTATGCCCTGGGAGCAAATAGGGTTCTTACTGAAGGAATGCTCATATAAACTTCAGAGAGGGCTCATTTGATTGGAAATTAAAAGTTTTAGTTCACTTTTTAAGCGTCAAAAGATATCGGAGGGTAACCAGCCCCTCCCCCAATGCTCATTTTTTCCAAAATTCATCCGATAAAATTTTGAGATATCTATTTTGTTAAAAATAGTTCAAAGATCATATAACAAAACCCCGGTGTCGACACAACCCCCAAAGGCCCTGGGGCGGGCGTTGTAAGTCATGCCCTGTGAGCATATATGGTTCTTATGGAAGGGATGCTCGTATAAACTTCAAACAGGGCTCATTTGATGGGGAATCGAAAGTTCTAGTTCACTTTTTAAGAGTCAAAAGAGATTGGAGGGCACCTAACCCCCCACGCTTCCACGCCCTTTTTTTCTCAAACCCATCCGATAAGAACTTTGAGATAGTCATTTTTATAAAATAGTTCAAAGACCATAGAACGAAAGCTCGCGGGTCGACACAGCACCCCAGGGCCCGAGGGCAGGCGTTGTAAGTTATGCCGTGGGAGAATATATGGTTCTTAACGAAGAGATGCTCGTAAAAACTTCAGAGAAGGGCTCATTTGATTGGATCTCTTTCCCCAAATACATCTGATAAAAAATTTGAGGTAGCCATTTTGTTAAAAATAGTTCAAAAATCATATAACAAAAACTCCTTTACGTATGGCCATTTCGTTAAAAATAGTTCAAAGGTCAGATAAGAAAAACTTCTGTGTCGACGCAACCCCCCAGGGCCCGGGGCACGAGGCGTTGTACGAGCAATACTAGTAAGTATTTCTCTGGGGGCATTTATGGTTCGTATGGGGGGCATGCTCGTATAAACTTCGGAGAGGGCTCATTTCAATGGAAATTGAAAGTTCTAGTTCACTTTTAAAGATTCAAAAGATATCGGAGGGCAACTAGCCCCACCCCGTCTATGCCGTTTTTTCCTCAAACCCATCTGATAAGAATCTTGAGAAAGCCATTCTTTTAAAAGTGGTTCAAAGATAATATAATGCAAACTCCAGGGTCGACGCAACCCCCCCAGGGCCCGGAGGCAGGCGTTGTAAGTAATGCTCTGGGGGCATATATATTTCTTATGGAAAGGATACTCGTATAAACTTCGGAGAGGGCTCATATGATTGGAAATTGAAAGTTCTCGTTCACTTTTTAAGAGTCAAAAGAGATCGGAGGGCAACTAGCCCGTCCCCCCTCTCCACGCCCTATTGTCCTCAAACCCATGCGATAAGAACTTTGAGACAGCATTTTTTGTCAAAATAGTTCAAAGATCATATCACAAAAACTCCGGGGTCGACACAATCCCCCAGAGCCCAGGGTAGGCGTTGTAAGTTATGCCTGGGGGGGCATATACAGCTGTTGTGGAAGGGATGCTCGTATAAACTTCGATGCGAGAAATGAAAAATATTTTCTTGATTTACAAGATTTTGGACATATTAGTAATCAAACGCGGACTGGATACGGACTGGAGAAAGAAAAGATATGGGAGAAAATTCAGGGCTACATATGTTTTTAAAAAAATTATTGAAAATCTAATACAAACCTGTTTCGGCTGTTTTTGGCAAAAGTTTGAATAGCAGAGATTGCAGATATAAAGGAGGCTCGGTATTTAACTTCTCTAATTTTATTTCTAGCTATTGCTCATTTGATGTATTGTTTTGGTTGCTCGATTTATGCACTTGGAAATTTGTGACAATTGATGCTGGTTGTGGCCCGTCTTACTTTACAAGGCCCGTCTTAGGCTACTTTACGTTTATGCGGCCTATCATGTTTTATTGGGTGAACTTGGGTAAGTCCGAACTCTTATAGATTTTTTTTTTTTAGCTTAATTTGGTCCTAGAATTGTCTTCGGATTTGCTGACGCAATAAGAACTATTTGATGTTGTTCTTGGTCATACTAGTAATATTCTTCACAATCGAGAAAGTTCGCAAATTTTACCCAATGTTTACATATAGTATTGATTATTGGAAAGTATACAGAGGTTTTCAGGGGTGATTTTTTTCTGGTAGTGGGGGGGGGGGGTGGTAAGGGTTTAAGTGGGAGGATCTTTCCATGGGGTAAGGGACATCGCTATGAAGCGCCAGATTTCCCAGCATTTTTTAAATAAACGATCAGAAATTAAATTAAAAAGAAACAAGTTTTTCAACTGAAAGTAAGGAGCAACATCAAAACTTAAAACGAACAGATATTATTACGTACATTATTGGGCTCGTCCCCTAGTCAATACCTTGCTCTTTAAGCAAAAGATTTTTTAAGTACTTTCATAAGAGCTATTTATTCTAATTAATGGCCTTTGTGATTAAGGGGTCATTTTTAAAGAATTGGAACAAAATTCGAACTTCAGTATAAAGAGCGATGTATTGACTAGGGGGCGAACCCCCTAATATACGTATTAAAAATATATGAATATAGAAGTTCGTTAAATAAGTTAATTCGTAAGTTATATATATTTATTACTAATAAAAACGTTCATAAATAAAATTAAACAACTTTCGAGAAAGCCATTTAACCAAATAAAAGTAAAATTAATATGAATTTTTTTTTTTAATTATTCATGTATGGTGAGCCAAAATCAATACCTGTATTAATTCAAAAACGTTCAAAACTTAAATAAAAAATTAAATAAAAACTTTAGCGTTAAGAGCGAGGCGTTGAGGAGGGGACAGCCCCTTTAATATACGGAATAATTTCTGTTTCGTTTTAAGTTTTAATATCACTCCTTACTTTCAGTTAAAAAAAATTGTTTTTTTATATAATAAACAGATGTGGCGGGATTTTAATGAATATTTAGTTAATGTTTAATGATAGACAGTCCAAAAGTACAACTTCTTCCTCTGTAAAACACAACGTTTAAATTTTAAGCTTAATAGCCTCAGAAAATAGGATCGAACCGAATTTTTCTTATTTTTTTTTAATAACATCGGACCGCATATTTTTTTTTTATCTTATATATACATTTATATTGAAGCACATAAAAAAAATAAGATAAATTATGCAGTCATTCAAATAACTACCTTTTCCTGTCCTTTGACAACTCCACTGGAAAACATCTAGCATATCTTTTAACTTTTGGAAGTCTTTGAGTTTCAGAGTTATACCTGAAACTGTCATTTCCTTTATTTCTAGCAGTACAATCATAGTTCAAAGACTAATGTTCCAGTTTTTCCGAATTTTTTATGCTGAAAAAAAAACACAATGTGTCTTGGCTATTCTAATTTTTACTTCTTAATTACATCCCCCTTCCTTACTAATAATGCCACCCAGATCTGTGAAGTGATCCACTTTGACGATCTTTTTGTTACCTAGCAACACCGTTTCATCTTCATTTATTTCTACCTCAAGTAACCTTAGTCTTTGTGACAGTAATTTTCAAACCTATTGTCGCACACAACTCTCAAGCATTTTTCCTGACGTTTTATCTAGGAAAATCAACTTAGTTCGAATAAATAAGGTTTTAATAATCCAGAGTTTATAAAAAGTTAGCCTAATTTTTTTATCTAAAATATTTTTAAAATTGAAAGTTAACAGAACAAAATGCCTGTCAGTCTTGACATTTTTTATTGTTGCATTATTGGAATTTTTCTGTCACTATTGACAGCTGGTTGGTGTAAATCCACTTTAATTACAAGGATGCCATCTGTTGACATTGTGCATTTCACGTTATCATCATGAACAGTGCTAGGAAGAACCCATTCTCGTCTTGCTAATCTATCTGTAAATCCATCTCTCCATTGAGCTTCGACAACAAGCTTCTTGTCATCAGAGACACGAACGGACAAGTTCTCTCCTGGGCAGCCAGCAACGTCGAGGGCGACTTTGAACTCATTCGCTGTAATATTATTTTCCTTGACAGTCATAGTTTTATTGATATCATTAATATTTGATCGTAGTATTCTTGAATCTTCAAAAATATTTGGCCAGTGAAAGTTTTGGGCAAATTCATTTTGGAGTTTTTTCGAGACCTCATGAAACATTTTCATGGCATTTATCCGTTGTTCCCAAAATTTGCGTTCAAAGCTCAACAGACTATCGTCAAAAAGACTCAAGCTGTTGAACTGATCAGCACTAACTAAAGAAGTGTTTTTATCTACTTTAGTTGGAATGACCGTCTCGATCGAAGGCTTTCCCTTAACTACCGCTCCTCCATCGTGAGCACGTTCCACTTTTATTTCTTGAGAACCATCTGATTGAAGACTTTGCTTTTTCTCAACGGGCTGAAAGTCATTTTCTCTGCTTACTTTTAGTTTATGCTCAGAAATGTTGGCATCTATCTTATTTATATTCACAGATTTTTCCTTCTCTGCAACATTCTCAAAGAGTCTTCTAGCATTTGCAACTGACCCTGTTTGAAATTTTGAAAAATTTGCCTCAGTTTTAGATTCCTCTTTCACCTCTTTTCTGCTATTCGCTTCCACGTTTGTTTTTATCATAGTATCCTCTTTAGTTATGTTTGGGGTTGCTGTAGATCCATTTTTAGCGTCTCTGTTCAGGTTGTCAACTTTAATTGGTATGACTTGTGATGATGGTGAGGAATTAGGGGCCACATTTTCTCTTGCTTCGATCATTAGTGCACCATCTTTGATAAAACAGTTAAGGTCGTTCGCATTTACCCCTCCTGACCATGCCCATCTTTTGCTGATAGCTCGGCTGATTCTCCCGCCATCCTTTGTAGTTTGTTCAATCTTTGCATCAAGACTGATTGACTTGCCTGAAAGAAGAAGATCATATTTAACAAAGGAAAAAAACTTGTTTTTTGAGGAGGAGTTGGTGGGAGGGTCAGGATGCCTTTATAATCAGAATTTTTAAGGGAGGCGTTTTAATGTTTTTTTTCGGCACCATTTAGATAAGTTAAGATAATATATATTTTCCAAAGGCCATCACAAGCTCTAATAGAGCCGAATTCGCTTTATATGTCAAAAAGAAATAGACAAAGCAAACATGAAGACACAAATCATACAGCAAAAAAAGAAATATCAATGATAGCATAAAAATGTTCGACAAGAATTTAACAAATGGCTAGAATAAAAAACAGAAAAATAGAAGAACAAGGGGTGAAGAATAAAAGAAAATCACAGTCAAGAAGAAAAGCATTGCCGAAATCGTGTTCAAGGTCAAATACATAAAATTAAAGAAAAATACTTAAAATCAAGCCAAATTAGTTGTCAAGAGAAAAATTTACAATTAAAAAAGGAATACAATTAAAGGAAAACAATTTAAAATTAAAGGTCAGAAAAGAAACTTGACATAAATAAGTATCAACAAAAGGGAAAATAAAAGGGACAAAGATAAAGAGAAAAAAAGACGCATGATTATTGTGAACATACACAACAAATCAAACAGTTCGTGGTAACGAACTGTAAGTAAGGAGCGACCCGGCTCAATGGTAACCGAAACTGTGAAAAACGGATTTTTGATACCAATAGATACATCAAAAGAATCAAATTTTAATGCTTATTTCAAATATAGAAGTTTCATCAAGTTTAGTCCTACCTATCAAAAGTTACGCGCCTGAGAAAATTTGGCTGATTTTTGAAAAAAGGTAAAATACCCCCTAAAAGTTATAGAACCCTAATGAAAATCACAACATCATATTCAGCGTATCAGAGAAGCCTACTGCAGAGGTTTCAAGCTCCTATCTACAAAAATGTGGAATTTTGCATTTTTTGCCAGAAGAAAGATCACGGATGCGTGTTTATTTGTTTTTGTTTGTTTGTTGTTTTTTTCCCAGGGGTGATCGTGTCGACCCAGTGGTCCTAGAACATCGTGAGAGTACGCATCTAAACTGACATTAAAATTTATTGTTCCTCATTAAAGTGACCAAAAAGATGGAAGGCAGCTAGGCCCCCTCCCACGCTCATTTTTTCCCAAAGTCACCCGATCAAAATTTTGAGATAGCCATTTTGTTCACATGGTCGAAAATATGATAACTATGTCTTTTAGAATGACTTAATCCCCCAAAGTCCCTGGGGGGAAGGCTGAAAATTATGAACTTTATCCAATGTTAACATATAGTATTGGTTATTGGGAAGTATCCAGACGTTTTCAGAGGGGATTTTTTCTGGTAGGGGAGGGGGAGTGGGTCGGGGGTTATGTGGGAGGATCTTACCATGAAGGAAGTTTTCATGGGAGAAGGGACATTGCTATGAAGGGGGTGCCGGATTTCCCAGCATTATTTAAAAAAAGATCAGAAATTATATATAAAAAAAACAAGTTTTTTAACTTAAATTAAATAGCAACATTAAAACTTAAAACGACAGAAAACATTACGTATATGATTGGGTTCATCCCCTAGTCTATACCTCGCTCTTTAAGCCAAAGATTATTTAGTACTTTCATAAGAGCTATTTATTCTAATTAACGGCATTTGTGATTAAGGGGTCATTTTTAAAGAACTGGAACAAATTTCGAACTTTAGCTTAAAGAGCAAGGTATTGACTAGGGGGCGAACCCTCTAATATACTTATTAAAAATATATGAATGTAAAGGTTCGTTACGTAAGTTAATTCATAAGTTACGTATATTTATCAGAGGCAACGCTGTAGCGTTGCCTATAGTAAAGGCCATACGGCTCCAATGTTTTATTATTATTTTTTATTATTTATTATTTTTTTTCCCAGAGGCACTTCATATGGAAGGGATTGTCGTAGAAACTTCAAAGGGGGATAATTCGATTGTAAATCAAGAGTTCTAGTGCCCTTTTTAATAGTCGAAAATGATTGGAGGGCAACTATCCCCCCCACGCCCACCATTCCCCCAAACACATCCAATCAAAATTTTGAGATAGCCATTTTGTTCAACATAGTTGATTTCGAGATAGAAAATATATTTTTGAGGAGGACACTCCCCGACAACCCTCAGGGCAAGGGTTTTTAGTTATACCCTGGGGGCATATAAGGTATTTATAGAAGGCGTTGTCGTAGAAACTTCAAAACAGTCTAATTCGATTGTAAATTAAAGGGCTAGTGCCCTTTTTAATAATCGAAAGTGATTGGAGTGTAACTAGCCCCCCCCTGCAAGCCCATCATTTCCCCAAACACATCCAATCAAAATTTTCAGATATACATTTTGTTCAGCGTAGTTGATTTCCCGATAGAAAAAATAGTTTTGATGAGGACACTCCCCCACAACCCTCAGGGCAAGGGTTTTAAGTTATGCCCTGGGGGCATATAAGGTTTTTATAGAAGGTGTTGTCGTAGAAACTTCAAAACAGGCTCATTCGATTGGAAATCGACAGTTCTAGTGCCCTTTTTAATAGTCGAAAATGACTGGAGGGCAATTAGCCCCCCCCCCCATGCCAATCATTCCCCCAAACACATCCAATCAAAATTTTGAGATAGCCATTTTGTTCAGCGTAGTTGATTTCTAGATATAAAATTATTTTTGAGGAGGATACTCCCCACACAACCCTCAGGGCAAGGGTTTTAAATTTTGCCCTGGGGGCATATAAGGTTTTTATAGAAGGCGTTGTCGTAGAAACTTCAAAACAGGCTCATTCGATTGGAAATTAAAGAGCTAGTGCCCTTTTTAATACTCTAAAGTTCTTGGAATGTAACTAGCCCCCCTCCCCCCCCCCACGCCCATCATTTCCCCAAACACATCCACTCAAAATTTTGAGATAGCCATTTTGTTCAGAGTAGTTGATTTCCATATAGAAAATATATTTTTGAGGAGGACACTCCCCCACAACCCTCAGAGCAAGGGTCTTAAGTTATGCCCTGGGGGCATATAAGGTTTTTATAGAAGGCGTTGTAGTAGACAGTTCAAAACAGGCTCATTCGATTGGAAATTCAAAGGGATAGTGCCCTTTTAAATAGTCGAAAATGATTGGAGGGCAACTAGCCCCCTCCCCCCCCCACACCCATCATTCCCCCAAAAACATTCTAATCAAAATTTTGAGATAGCTATTTTGTTCAGCGTAGTTGATTTCCAGATAGAAAATATATTTTTGAGGAGTACACTCCCCCAAAACCCTCAGGGCAAGGGTTTTAAGTTATGCTTTGGGAGCATATAAGGTTTTTATAGAAGGCGTTGTTGTAGAAACTTCAAAACAGGCTCATTCGATTGGAAATTAAAGGGCTAGTGCCCTTTTTAATAGTCGAAAATGATTGGAGGGCAACTCCCTCCCCCCACTCCCATCATTCCCCCAAACACATCCAAAAGTTTTCTTCTTTATGCCAACTACGCTGCCCCCACTCCAAAGCCTTTAATAAGGTAAAG
Organism: Artemia sp. Qi Xiang Cuo; assembly: GCF_049724085.1. Classification (NCBI taxonomy): domain Eukaryota; kingdom Metazoa; phylum Arthropoda; class Branchiopoda; order Anostraca; family Artemiidae; genus Artemia; species Artemia sp. Qi Xiang Cuo. The sequence continues at coordinate 8,351,641 of NC_142814.1, forward strand.
TTTTGTATGGGAAGAATACATTGTAAATCTATTATATAATAATAAAACTTACAGCCATATTTAAAATAAGGTTAAAATACATACTTTGCGATAAATGCTAAATTATTGTGGCACAAAAAAATCCGAAAAATGGTCTAATCAAAGTGATGCTGTTCTTTCTGCATCAACAAATGGAATAACCTAGCAAGATCCATTCATTGTTGCGTGAAAAAATCAGGTTTTATTTTTCAGAGGCATGTAAATTACGCTGTGCATATCAAAGGCCAAAAGGCTTCAATTTTTTATTATTGTTAATTTAAAAAAAAAAACCTTACATAAACATTAGTTTTTTAAGAAGAGTAAAGAGCCATATTGAAATCATGACCAGCAAAAATTAATTCATATTACAGTTAAAACTCAAAAAGACCAGAGATTACTGTTAAAGGATAAACAAAATCCCGAACGAACAGAAATTTAAATTAACTGTCCTACGAACGTAAAGAAAACCGGTGCAAACATAAATAAATGAATAAATCTGATAGAGCTTCAATATTTTTATTACTTTCCCCCCAGAGCTGCTTTATATGCAAGGGTTAAAAATACCATTTTGTTAAAAATTGTTGAAAGGTCAAATCGTAGTCAAATACGACGTAAATTAGTCCAAAGAAATCAATAAGGATAAAAAATCAGAATTTAAGAAAATGAAGCGAAAATAGTGAAATTTTTTACTTTATTTAGAAGCAACAGAGGTCTTTAAACTCCCCCTCCCCAGAAGTTTCCACCAACCGTCGGAAAATTTCCCCAGGAAAATCGCTTAAAAATACCATTTTGTTAAAAATAGTTGAAAGGTTAAGTAACAAAACTCTGGCGTCAACAAAACCCCCCAGGGCCCGGGGGCAGGAAGGGATTCTCGTATAAACTTCAGAGAGGGCTCATTTGATTGGAAATTGGAAGTTCTAGTCCAGCTCTTAAGAGTCGAAATTGATCGAAGTTTTAGGCTTCTGCAGTGAGGGGATACCTAAACTCTTGTTTGTATTTATTTTTATTAGATCCAAACTGGATTTCCATATTCTTTTTAAGTTTCACTCGTTTTAAGGTTTATTTATTCATTTACATTAATATATATTGTATGTTTGTTCTCATTGATTCTTTATTTAATTTCTATTTGTTTTGAGTTTCATTCATACTTTAATAGCAAAACATTTGCTTTCGTGTTAAACTTGATTTTCATATTAAATCTAAGCATTATTCGGTTTAAGATCTATTTATTTATTTATATTAGTACTTGTATGTTTTTTGCTGGAGGTGTTTATTTAGTTTCTGTTCGTTTTTGGTGTTATTTATTCTTTAACAGTAATTTCTAGTCGTTTTGTGTTTCGATTTTAAAAGGTATTTGTATCAACTGAGCTTAAGTTTAAAATGGCCTTTACTTTTCTTTGAAAAAATTATTTTTTGGAAAGTTTTTTCTTAATTAATTACTAATAAAACCGTTCGTAAATAAAAGTAAAGTTTCGAGAAAGCCATTTAACCAAATAAAAGTAAAATTAATATGCAAATTTTGTTTTAATTATTACTGTACGGTGAGCCAAAATCAAATTTAAAAACGTTCAAAAATTAAATAAAAAAAACAAGCTTTTTTAACTGAAAGTAAGGAACGACGTTAAAACTTAAAACGAACAGAAATTATTCCGTATATGAAAGGGGCTGTCCCCTCCTCAGTGCCTGGCTCTTTACGCTAAAGTTTGACTTTCTCACAACTCTATTTTTTTAAACAATTAAAAACTTTAGCGTAAAGAGCGAGGCGTTGAGGAGGGGACATCCCCTTTCATATAGGGATTAATTTCTGTTCGTTTTAAGTATTAACGTCGTTCCTTACTTTCAGTTAAAAAAACTTGTTTTTTTTTTATTTAATAAAATAAGGGACGAAGGAGTCAATTTTGGTACAGAGCATAGTTCAGGGATTATTTAGGTGCGCCAAAATAAAGGGGATAAAACTTCCGGAGCCTCTCAGTAACGGTATGGATAGGTGAATATGTTGGAATTGCCAAGGAAGCTATGCGGGGGAGACGGGGTCCAATGGGGTCATGTAAATCAGGAAAGATGTCCTCGGTACGAGGATTAGATATTGCGGATTTAGCAAAACGCAAAAAAAATTGTACTCTCCTTTCTTTTAACGTGGTAATACCTGCAGATTTAAGGAGGAAGGAGTATGGAATTTTGCTCTCTTTGTAGATGATCCTGATCGAACGCTTTTGGACCGACTCAATTTTGTCACTAAGCTCGCTTGGAAGACGTGAATGCCAGACCGGACATGCATATTCTAATAGCGGCCTGATAAATGATAAATAAACACGAAGGGACTGCATCTTAGGGCAATTAAATTTGTTTAAAATTTTTAACATAGATAATGAAACGTTTGCTTGTTTAACAATATTAGAAACATGCATGTCCCATTTAAGATTATTGAAATTGTGACACCAATGAGTTTAACATGTTTCACAAGCATTTCGGGTGGGATAGGGTCAAGGAAAGCGGTAGTGGATTTCAAAAAATTTAACGTCATTATATTTGATTTGGTGGAAGTTACTTTCATATTTAGGTTCTTAGCTTCATCCGGAATGCGGGTTAGGATTTCGAGGGGGTCACTTTTAGTATTCCTGTGACATAATTCAAGGATTGACAAGTCATCCACGTATTTCCACCTTTGGGGAAAACCCCTACCAATATCGTTAATCATGACTAGAAATAAAAGGGGTCCCAATACGGTTCCTTGAGGAATTCCACAATATATAGGGAGGGGGCTAGAGAAAATATTTTTGTATTTAACAACTTGAGATCTATTCGAAAGAAACGATATAACAATATTTACTAACAGAGGATCAAGTTAAAAGTTAACCAGTAGTGAATGAATTAGGATGTTGTGGTCAAACAGGTCAAAAGCTTTTTGGAAATCAACGAAGACAAGGTTCAACCAAACATTTGGTTTATCAAGGTTACTTACGATGGTACGCATTAAGTGCACAAGGTAATGGGTGGTGGAAGTTTTCCTTAAGTTACCAAACTGCTGGGTGTCAATACGCCACAGTTTATATAATATACCAGTAAGTTTAGCGCAGATGATTTCTGGCTCTTCATTCTCGGTGCGAACAAAAAGCTCCTCCCGCTTATTTCTGCACTTATTGTCCACTTATTGGTTGAGCCGGCCAAGTGGTTTTGTCAGTACTTGTTTTGTAGGTGATTATTCTTTGTCTACCCGTGAAAAGATCTAATGCCGCATTATGTTTGTATCTGCAAAAACGTTCTCTGGAGCACTCGCACCTCGGTCCGGGTTTTTATAATGGGTGAGATAGGGAAAGATCATACTGGATAATTATATAAACTGTGCAATACGTGGACAAATTATACCCCTAAGCCAGTCACAGAGGAAACTTTCATAAAGTTTGGAAAAAACTGAAGTGAGTGTAATGGGGCGAGTGTTGGCGAAAGTAAGACTGGTGTATTTTTTTGGGACAGGTGTTATAAAACCTTGTTTGCAGCAACTTGGGTATTTACCAAATTTTGTGATGTGGTTGAAAATATTTGATAAAGGGTCAGCAATTTTGTCTGAAAAGGCTTTAATAAAGTCAACTGGGATGTCCAGGGGACAAATACTTGATTTTCTAAGCTTTATAATTTTATATACAACATCAGAGGCAGAAATAAAGGGGAAGGAAGTATTGGGAGGAATAGTTGGACTTGAGCCAGTGAAAAGGGGGGAGATTTTGAACGATGGAATCTAGGTACAAGTTCAAATTATTGGCAGTCTTATTAGGGGTTTCAGGGAGTTGAAATTCCATCTCAGAAGGACTTTTTTTGAATGCTTCATTAATTTATCTGCACAAATGCTTGGGTTTGCATGAATATAGATCTTTCACTTTACTATTATAATAATTAGAAGCTATTTTTCTTAATTTTTTCTTTATAAACTTCCTTAGACTATTTGCCTCAGTAATATGACCTGTTTTGAAAAAATTGATTTTTTTTTTCTTATAAGTTTTTTAAAAGACTCAGTAACATAAGGTTTATCTGTAAAACGTTTTGAAATTTTTTCTCAGGAAAGTGGAATTCATAATTACTCCTCAATAAATTTTGGAGGGACAAAGCCATGTAGTCAACGTCATTTGTTTGAAACACATTGGACCAATTTTCAGCAGTAATCCAGGAGCCAAAATTGAAAAGTCCTGAGTCAGTGAGAGGTCTATAAGCGGTTTCAGTTATAGAAAACGACTGTTTAACTTTAGCCAGCAGAGATAGGAAAAGGCTAAAGTGGTAACTACCCCCTAGAGGGGGCAGAGTGGAGACGGGTTTGTAAAACTTCGAAAGATTAGTGCAAATTAAATCAAGAGTAGTATTGCCTTTTGTAGTTGGGACATTAACGACCTGTTTTAACCTGTATTTCTGGTGTTGGATCTTTGGAAGGATTTTGGGGAATCCGAAACATTTGGAGAATCTGGATTTTGGGTGGAGGAATCCGTTCAGGTACATGCGTAGGATTTATTTAAGGGGGGGGGGGATCTGAAACTCTTTTTGTGAACTATTAAAAATTTATTCTGCAGATAATTATTGTGAATAAATTAAAAATGTATTAATTTTAGACAAGTAGATTCTGTTGATGCATATTTGGTGATAAAAATTTGTTTTTGTATTTTGATTTCCATTGACAGGAGTCACTCTTCACTTACAGTTTTACTGCGAACTATTTGATAAAGGGCTCTCTTAAACCTGAAGAAGGATGTCAGTCCCCTTTCCCTCTAGGCCCTTCATTGTTTACGTTCATTTCTACGATGATCATAGCAATAACTCGATAATGATAACAATCATCCATGAAATAACGCATCTCTTGGAGTATATCTCGGGTGGGTGGGGGAGGGGAGGAGATCTCCAAGAATAAAAAATGATTTTAAAGTCATCATTTTCAAGGAGATTTTTTCAATTAATCGTTTTATAGGGGATGCTATAGAGTAACTTGCTTACCCTCCCACACTCCTTTCCGTTCAGGTAATGTTCCACTCAAAATATCTCTGCAATAAGAGGAAAGCTGTCACTACCACCACCCCCCTACAAATATGTTGCAGAAGCAGACTTGGCTCAAAAATATCCCTCGGAGTGAAGGCAAGTAAGGGGTATAATCCCTCTTTCCTTTTCTTCTTTCATATTTATATGAAAGTTAGAAGGGCATAACTCACAACGTTACTCAAAAACGTTGTCATAACTTAAAAGTTAGTTAGAGGGCATAACTTACAACCCTTGCCCTGAGGGCTGTGAGGGGGTTGTCATCCTTAAAGACATAATTTCCGGACATTTCAACTACAAAATGGATATCCCAAATTTTGATTGGATGTGTTTGGGGAAATGGTGGGAGTGAGAGGGGGTTACATGCCCTCCAATCACTTTCGACTATCGAAAATGGCACTACCCGTTTCAATTTCCAATCGAACGATTCCTTTTTGAAGTTTCTACGACATTGCATTCTATAAAAATAAACCTTTTATGCCCCCAGGGAATAACTTAAAATCCTTGCCCTGAGGGCTGCGGGGGGAGTGCCATCCTCAAAAACATAATTTCCGGACTTTTTAACTACGTCGAACAAAATGGCTATCTCAAATTTTGATTGGATGTGTTTGGGGAAATGGTGGGTGCGAGAGGGATGTTTGTTATCTTCTAATTACTTTCGACTATTAAAAAGGGCACAAGCCCTTCTTATTTCCAATCAAATGAGCCCTTTTTGAACTCTCTAAAACATCACTATCTATAAAAACCTTATATGCCCCCAGGCCATAACTTACAACCCTTGCCCCGGGGGCTCTGAGGAGGTTATCATCCTGAAAGATCTTATTCCCAAAACTTTTAACTAAGTTGAACGAAATGGCTATCTAAAAATTTTAATTGGATGTGTTTGGGGAAAAAATCGGCGGAAAGGGAGGTTAGTTGCCCTCCAGTCAATTTTGACTATTAAAAAGGGCACTAGCCCTTTGAATTTCCAATAGAATGAGCCCTTTTTCAAGTTTCTACGACAAAGCTTTCAATAAAAACCTTATATGCCTCCAGGGCATAACTTAAAACCCTTACCCCGAGGGCTGTGAGGGGAGTGTCATCCTCAAAGATATAATTTTCAGACTTTTCAACTATTTTGATCAAAATGGCCATCTCAAAATTTTGATTGCATTTGTTTGGATATATGTTTGGCGCAGAAGGGGTGTTAGATGCCTTCCAATCACTTTCGACTATTAAAAAGGGGACTAACCATTTGAATTTCCAAATCAAATGAGTTCTTTTTGAAGTTTCTACGACAACGCTTTCTATATAAAACCTTATATGCCCCCAGAGCATAGCTTACGACCCTTGCCCTGAGGACTGTGGGGGGGAAGGGGTTGTCATCCTTAAAGATCTAAGTTCCAGGACTTTCAACTACGATGAACAAAATGGCCATGTCAAAATTTTGATTGGATGTGTTTGGGGAAAAGGTGGGCGTGAGAGAGGGGTTAATTGCCTTCCAATCACTTTTGACTATCAAAAAGGGCACTATCCCTTTGAATTTTCAATCGAATGAGCCCTTTTTGAAGTTTTTACAACAAAGCTTTCTATAAAAATCTTATATGCCCCCCGGTCATAGCTTACAACCCTTGCACTGAGGGCTGTAGGGGAGTCTTCTCCTCAAAACATAATTTATATCTGGAAATCAACTACGCTGAACAAAATGGCTATCTCAAAATTTTGATTGGATATGTTTGAGGAAATGGTGGAGGTGGAAGGGGGGTTAGTTCCAATCACTTTCGACTATTAAAAAGGACACTAACTATTTCAATTTCAAATCAAATTAGCCCTTTTCCAAGTTTCTACGACAACTCCTTCGATACGAAGTGCCCTGGTCTAAAGTGAAAAAAATAATAAATAATACACTATGCCAACATAACGTTCTTTACTTAGGCAGCATGATTGCGCTGCCTATTATATTATTACAAAAAACTCGTCGTGGTACAAAGCGAGGTCAACACAGTAGAAAACCATTTCAAGTTGCATTTCTCTTATTGCGGTCTCTTAAAACCTCTGACGCTTAAAATTGAAGAAAACGGAGATAAAATAGGAGAAAATCGGTAGACACGAATATGTAAATACAGGTACATACCCAGGCTCTTTTTAACATTTTTCTCTTTTTTTTTTGAGGGACAAAAAACAACTTGAAAAAAATAAAGAATATTGGCTATCTACGTGGAAAAGTTAAGATATTGTAGCACAACAATAATATTTCTGAGGTATGATCCCGAAGGCATTGTTTACGTACCTGTATTAGCATTACAGAATCATAGCATGATTCAATACTACCTCGAAGATATTTCATGCAGCCGGTAGATTTTATCAACAGGTAGCGACTTTTAAATGTAATTTGGTTAGTACATACCCCCGACGCCGACAGTAAGGTCAGAATTTTCTCCTAGAATCGCGTCTGCTAGGAAGTGGAATGCACTTCCGAAAGAACTCAAATCATGTAGGTCTCTCATCTCCATTGTAAAGAAAGTTGAAATATATTTAAAGTATTAAATGTTTTTTTTATATTTATTTATTTTATTATTATGCTTTTGAATATTTTGATATTATTATTATTTGATATATGTTTGTTTGATACATAAAAGCAAGGCAGTACCCAGGATTTTTTTTTTCTGGAGAGGGTTTTACTCAAAGATTTTTTTTTTGGAAAAAAAAACTAAAAAAACGCCTACAAAATTTGTTTATATCCATTTTTTTACGTTTTTACGAGCCAAAAAAACATTTCGGGAGAGGTTCAAGCCCCTCTAGCCCCCCCCCCCCGGGGTACGGCCTTGATTAAAGGGGGGGGAGTGGCAGAAGAGTCGTATTAAATTTATTGGTAATTGATGACAGTTCGGGACGACAATTTGAGGAGACAAGAGGTCGCGCTGTATATTTAGAGTATGTATTACCTAAAGGCCCAAACGTGCATAAATACTCAATGAATTGTGTTAAGTGTATTTTTAAATTTTTGTTTTGAAATTAAAAGTTAAATTGAACTTGAAAACACCCCCTGTTTTGTCTTATGGCTCGAAGAACGAGTTATAACTCTCAGGAAAAAAATTCTTTTGCAGAGGACGGGGGGAGTGAGGGGCTTAAAAATTTTGGGGGAAGGGGACAAACTATTTTTCCTCCGTGTCTTTTTCTTTTTTATTACTGCCGTCTGAAAGGTTATTTAGCTAGTACTAAAATCTTTAAAAAATAAACTTACCATCACCATCGATTTTCACTTGAACATCATCTGGTTTAAATGGACTTATGTCATCAAGGAGTTTCCAAGTGGTATTTGTCTCTCCAGTAGCAAGCTGAAGTGGCATCTCAAGGCCACAGTCGCTGAATGATCGGTTGAAAAATGACTGCTGAATATTTTGCATATGTTTTTCAATATCTTCAAACCATCTACTACGTGTAGGAAATCTTGATTGCTCAATAAGTGCCATTGCGGTAATTCTGAAATGTAAATTTATCAGTTAATTAAAATAATGGAGAATCAGAGAGTTTGGTTGTACAAAATGTTGTGACGTTAAGACTTTTAATTCTTTTGGCTGGTTTAAAATTTCAAAAGAATAACCAATCAGGTCTTGTGTTCCTTTTACTGGCTTAAAATTTGACATGTAAACCCATATGTGAATTCAACGTGTATCAAAATAATGGGAGTGGCATACGAAAATATGCCATAAAAAATAACCAATGAAAATACAGCATATTTTATAACACGAAGAATACAAAAATAATATCCCTTTTTCTCTTTGTACAATTTGTATTATTCACTTAAAGAAAGCCAGAAAACCAGACCAGTAAAATTACTTTGACTGTTGCGACTCGGGGTGTGAAATACCATCCACCACTCTCGGGCTAGCTTTAAGAATGAAACACACTAGGCTTGCTATTTTTGATCAGTCCCCCCAAAAATGTGTCTGACTTACCATTTTCAGAAATTGTGCCGCCGAGTATCAAATTCGAATCGTCAGTCTCAAGGAAGTTAGATTTTTGGGAGTAAGAAAAATTATTTTTTTTATCTGCTAGCTCATTAAATTTTCCAAAGGAAGTCCTTTATATATGGAATAAATCGTGGTCTTTTACAGATATGCTAGCTACATGTGTAGCCCTCAGAAATGCCGTTTGCTCGGAACAGACAGGCATGTTGTTGTGCATGTTTTTGCGGTAGGGCCAGAATTTGCTTAACCATAAGCCTCCTAGACTCACGGCGGCTGAGGTTGAGGAGTCTTGCCAATAACCCCAACCCCAAGTCAAAGAATTGGCCTAGAATTGACCTAGATTTGAAGTCTGGTCCCGGAGGATATAGAATTACGAGTCCAATGTGCTATCCACTTCACTAGGGTAGCCATAGTTGAGCAGTCTAGACTCCTAAGCAAACATAGGCATGTGTAAGTAGAAAATGAATATTTAAGAAGGAAGCGCTTGACTTTATAGACTGTATTGCCTCAAAGGTGTTATTCTTGTCAATGTCGTTAAGACAATTTCAGTATGCAATTATATAGTTGGGTAAACAGTCATTTTTCAAACAAACCTACCCGGGGTAGACGACCACTTTACGGATAAATTTTGTTCATATTGAAGAAGAAAATACTTGATCTAGATAAATAAAATTTCAGAAGTTGATATTTAAGTTAACTTCTAAGATTTTTATTTATATAGCTCTACTGTTTTCTTATAATATTAAAGAAAGTGTGTCTAGAAAGCAACTGTTCACCCTAGGCTGCTATGTACTAACCTACTAAATATTTTTTTCATTTTTCGAATTTCTAGCTATTTTCTGGAATATCTAGTGGTTTAATCAAAAGGTGAGTAAGTAATTAAATCGTTTTCCAAGTTTGACAATTAGTTACTGGATCAACTTTCTTTAATATTAAAAAAAAAAGTTTAACAATGTAAATGAACTTTTGTGATGAGACTTTTACTCTAATTTTTTTAGAACGTTAAAACGTTAAAATTTATCGGGAAAACTAAAGACTATAAATTGTATGTTGTTTTAGAACATACATCTATGTATGTTCTATTTATGTTTTAGAACATAAATTGTATGTATTGCGTTTGTAGTCTCTTATTTGTAATTAGTGATATCAAAGTCCCTTAACAACCAATTTTGACAGGAATTAAACAGAATTTCTAAAATGTGTACTCATCTTGTTTCAATTGAGTATTGTAATGTTAACATTGTAATTAGGCTGCTTCAAATTTCTTGGTCTCTATCGGGTCCTCCAATAACACGTACTAAAAATGCTTGCATGATTCTGATTTTATTAGGTGAAATTTCTCCAGATTCCCAAAATGTGTTTTGTGAGCCCTCTGTTCTAAGACAATTTTGCAGAATTTGAGCTCGCACGCCCCAGGGTTGACAAAGATGGTATTTTGCACGATAAATTATTCTTTTTACTTGACAATTTGCCTCTTGAAATTTTGATTCGATTGCTTGGGACTGTTGGGACGCAAAGGGGGCCTTAAATGACGGCTTTGTTGGGTAACGAAACTCAGAATTTGTGATTTTGAAACTCTTACTGTCTTCTTTTCAAAATTTCTGCAAACAGCTCTACTGATAGCACTAGTGCAGCTAACGGTATGAACCCATCTACCCTCTCCAATTGATAAAACTAAATGTTTATATTCCCTTTTTTGATGGTAGATATTCTATACCAAAAAGGGTTGGGCTTTTCTAGAATGAAAATCCGGCTACAACCCTGAATAAACAAAAGAAGACATGAAGTGAGAATCATAACTATACAGAGAAGGGCTTGAAGACACCTGTCGATAAAAATTACGTTTCACATTCTACTATTATAGTTTTAAAGAAGTTTTTATGGTATAAACAAGTTAAACTTCATGTATTCTTAAAAACTTCATTTAAACTTCATGATCGAAATGGGTTAAGTTTTTATGATATAAACAAGTAAAACTTCATGAATTTTTGAAAACTTCATTTAAACTTCATGATCGAAATGTGTTAAGTGCTTATGATACAAACAAGAAAAACTTCAAGGATTTTTAAAAACTTCATTTAAACTTCATGATAAGTGAAAAGATCTATAACCCAAATTAGAGCCTAGAATCGCTTTTCTAAGCTCTTAATTTCATCTCTTCCCTACTTGTAAGGCTTTAAGAAAAAATCGAGCCTGGCTTAGAGTCTACTTGCTCTGGACCTTATTTCTTGGCTAGATAGTTCCCGCCCTTTGAGCTGGATTTCAAAAAATTACTAATTTTTAGTCAAACTCTAGAATATTTCACGTCTTGAAAGAGTGGAGGCATGACGCTGAAAAGATTTTCCCAGACTCATATTCAGTCGGTAGACACATTTTAAAAAATTATATTCACCTAGCCAAAAAAAAATTTTTTGGTAAAATTTAGTAACAATTTAGTGACCGGGAAGGGATAAAGGAGGGCACTGGACAACACACCTTCTTGGGCCCTAATTCGTGCTACTACTACTTAGCATAGTAGCTTTCCTACTATTTGGCTCAGTAGCTTTCTGATATAGTGGAAAGACCCTTAAAACAGAGATCTATACCTAAAGGGTGTTATATTCCAAATTCAAGCAGGAAAAAGTTTTAGAAGAGACATGGTTCCGTAACTTAGCTTCCCTCGCTCTATTGTATATATAGATCAGAAGCACAAAATTCTAGAAAAACAAAACTGTGAGAAAAAAAGAACATAAAGCAGGGAGTTCCGGTGAATATTGAAAAGAATATATATATATATATATATATATATATATATATATATATATATATATATATATATATATATATATATATATATATATATATATATATATATATATATATATATATATATATATATATATATATTATATATACATATATATATATATATGTAAACTTACTAGAATGCTTAGAAACCTTTCTATTCCTTAGTTCGAAGTTGCTTGATTCACTTCTTTGTATCAACTCATACTCTTAATCAAGATACACGTATATTTATCGGAACTGGACTGCAAAGCTTGAGATTTTTCTAGATTATTTATCATCGCACCAAATTTAGACCAGAAATTTGGCAAAACATTAGAAGAAAAAACATGTTACGTCAACCACGTTTTTAGATCTGAATCATTATTGCATGGCGAAACTCCTGTGTAAATATTATTGTTTTATAAAAGCATTGGAATGCTCTTAAAAGAGGGTGTTAGGTTTATTTGATTTCATGGGCGCTCATAAGAGGGGCAGGGGGGCCGCCCCCTGGCTGAATGATGCTGCCTTATTTTTATATTTTTGTTCTGAGATTTCTATTATATAGCATTAAAAATGCCTATTAGACGAGGATTGCCCCCCCCCCCCCCTGGAATTCGGCTTATGGGTGCCCATGTTTGATTTAAGCAATTAATTTATTTGATTTAACTTTTCAATTTAAATATGTAAATATTGGTCCTTACTATATAATTCCATATTCACGTAGAAATTTTTCTTCTTTCATTTTCTCCAATAAGTTTCCTTTTTCCATTGTCTTTTTTACATAATTGGTGTATATCGAAGCCATAAAACAAACATCTTTGCGAATAACTCATGCCTTTTTGAGGGGGGGGGGGGTACAGAAACATTCAACACAGAAGAATTATTTGACAGTGGCGTAAAATAGATGAAATATATTTTTTTGAGATTTAAATAGTCCTAGAACTTAAAAAAAAATTATTATATAGAGAAATTATAACTCAGTATATTCGTGGAATGGAACGTAATTAATACGACATAATGTTTAAAAAATTAATACCTCGGAATTAAAATAATATATTAAAATCAAAATTAAAATAACACGTTTTTAAGGGGAAATGTATCATTTTATTTTTTCTTATATATTGGTAGAATATAATACATACCTTACAGATAAATACCTTACAGATACATACCTTACAGAGTGACATTGAACTCAGAAACTATCCTGTACATGAGGTGGATTAGCACGCAATTTACCTCCCCCACCCCCTCGGTGCTAACGCTGAAGTTCAACTAGTGCTTAAGTCAAAGTATTTTACATTGTAGAACTATGGGGAGTTTGTGACTGCAATTTTGCTGATTACCTTTCAAAACTGAAAACCGTGAACTGAAAACCGTTGTGTTTCAAGAAATTATGAAGGCTTTTTATTTTCAAGGCATTTCGAAAATCAAACTGGATTAAATTTAAAAAACTGTTTTTGAAACTTAATTACTATTTGTTTTTATTATAATAAAAAAAAATAGCTATAAACCTCCAGAAACATAATTTTTGCATATTTCAGTCTTTCTGATCGGATAAAACCATTTTGATATTCAATCTTACGTCATGCTTTCCTCAGATATGACCCAAGGCCAAATGGCAAGGAAGAGACCCTGTCACTTTTCAATCATTTCTAATTTAAAAAAAAAGGGATCTACAACTCGCGATTTCTGTTTGAAAGATCAATGTTTTAAAATTCTAATGCCGCAGGTTTGGTTCGAGCAGCCTGCTTGATCGTTGGTCAGAGCAGCGCTCTGGCCCTTCCTAAGTAAAGAGCCATAGACCTACAATCATTTTTCATCGGGAAGTTTGTTTTTTTTTACCCGGACACTTCTCATGGAATGAGTAATCATAGAAGCTTTGAATGTGGGTCATTTTGTTAAAAGTTGGAAGTTCTAGTGCTACTTTTAGGGCCAAAAATGATTAAAGTGCAATCAGTCTTCATCCGCGCTATTTTCTGCCTGCATTCCTGTAACCCCTATGATATCGAAGCAATAGTTTGAGAAATTCATTATGGTTTGTAAAGTTGAAAGGTCTAATAAGTACGCCTCCAGGCTCAATACTGCCCCCGGAGCCCCAGGAGTAATGTCCCTTAGTTTATCCATTGTTCATGACGCAGTAGGTTTTAAACTTTTACAGGGAGAGAAGGAGGTAAAACCCAAACTCTTGTTTGTAGTGATTTTTGTTCGTTTCAAGCTTGCTTTGTATATTCAATTTAATCTTTGCTCGTTTTAAGATTAATTTATTCATTTATATTAGTACCTATTGTATGTCTGTTTGCTATGATTGTTTTTTGTTTTTTTTTTTATTTCTCTTAGTTTTGGGTTTCATTTTTACTTCACTAAGAAAAATATTTTGTTCGTTTTAAGCTTGAGTTGCATATTCAATTTAAGCTTTATCCGCTTTAAGATTTATTTATTCATTTGAATAAATAATAACTTCATTAGAGCCTGTTGTATGTTTTTTTCCTATGATTGTTCATTAATGTCTGGTCGTTTTGAGCTTGAGTTACTGTAGATTTCTATTTCTTCCGATCTTAAGTTTAATATGGCCTTTACTTTTCTTGAAGAAAACTTCTTTTTCTAAAAGTTTTTTTTAAACTAATTTTTGTTCATTTTTGATTGCCAGAGTTTCAAGTTTTTCAAAATTCCATATTTCAAAATAATATTCCATTCCGAAATAAATCAAGTCTTGGGAAGAAATAATAAAATTACTGAATATTTGATATATAATGATATCAATTGCTGAATGCTCACCAGTAAGATTTTGTTTCACTCAGGGATTGATTTAAAGCTTTGACACTTCTAGGCCCAAGCGTTTTTCCTGCTCCTTTTTGCAAGATTTTCGTGGAAATCCCAAAAACTTCGGGGATTGTGAAAGCCGCAGGGCCTAGTGGCTCTATTGCTAAATTCTGGTCTTGTTTCATTGCAGTTTTCATTTTATTTTCAATGTTGTAATAAGTACAAAAGAAAATATTTGTAATATAATTCGTTTAGTAAGGCGCCAAATACGCAGTACATCTTATACCTTTATCGTTAGGAAAACGGGGAGTAGCCAAACTCTTGTTTGTAGTAAAGAATATAGTGAAGAATATAGGAGCTAATAAAATGAAACTAATACAAGCTAACAAAAATGTCTTTAATCAGTGTTTTTGTGGGAGGGTTGAGGGGGGGGGGGGGTCGGGCCATGGAGGGAGGGACAGGGGTCAGCTCCCGTAAATTTTTGAATAAAATACCGTTAATAAGTTGTTGTTTTTGTATGGGGGGAGGGGTCATGAAGGGAGGGCCAGGTGTCAGCTCCCATGATTTATCATTGATATTTTTGGGGGTGAGGGAAGGGTATCGGGTCATGGAGGACCAGGGGCTAGCTCCCATAAATTTCGAAATAAAATATTGTTAATAAGTTGTTTTTTTGTGAGGGTCGGGCCGTGGAGGGAAAGGGGTGAGCTGCCATAATTATATGAACAAAATGTCATTAAAAAGTTTTTTTTTTTTGGGGGGGGGGGTCAGGCCATGCAGAGAAAGCCAGGGGTCAGCATCCTTAAGTTTTTAGAATAAAATATCGTTAATATGTTTTTGGATGGGGGTAGGAGTTGGGCTTATCTGATCTATGAACCATTTTTAAAACCTCCGCATAAGAGCCTTATATGTCCCCAGGGTATAAAATACAGCACTTGCCACCGGGCTCTGGGGGGTTGTGGTGGCCCTGGAGTTTTTGTTATCTGATCTTTAGACTTATTTAAACAAAATGGTTGTTTTAAAAATTCGATCGGATGTATTTAGGGTAAAGAGAGTAGGGGAACTAGTTGCCCTCCGGTCCCTTTTGACTCCTAAAAAGAGAACTAAAAGTTCCAATTTCCAATAAAATGAGCCCCCTCCGAATTTTATACAATCATTTCGTCCATAAAACCTTATATGCCTCCGGGGCATAATTTAAAACGCTTGTCCCCAGTTTCTGGGAGGTTGTTTAGTCTCCAGAGCTTTTATTATACAATCTTTGGTCTATTTTCGACAAAATGAAAACCTCAAAAATTCGAACGGACGCATTTGGGGAAAAGACGGTTCGTGGGGGCGGGGGGCTAGTTGCCATCAGATTACTTTTAACTTTCAAAAAGGAAACTAAAACTTTCAATATCTAGTCATTTGAGTCCCCTCCGAAGTTTACCTTTTCCGCAAGAACCTTATATAACCCAGGGTATAAGTTACAACCCTGTCCCCCAGATCGGGGGGGGGGATATTTTGACCCCGAACTTTTTGTTATCTTATCGTTGGACTATCTAAAAAAAACAGCTATCTCAAATTGATCGGATGAATTTAAGGAAAAGAGGGTGTGTGGGGATGGGATAGATGTCCTCCGATCACTACTCTTAAAAAGGTAACTGGAACTTTCAATTTCCAATCAAAGAAGCTACCTCTGAAGTTTATGCGACCATCCCTTACATAAAAACCTTATATACCCATAGGCATAACTTAAAGCACTTGCCGCTGGGCTCTGGGGGTTTTGTCGACCCCGGAGTTATTGTTATGTGATATTTGACCTATTTTCAATAAAATATAGGTCTACAAAAATCGAATGGTTTGGGGGAGAGGCGTGCGGAAGGTGGGGGCTAGTTGACCTCCAATTTCTTTTGACTCCTAAAAAGGTGAGCTAGAACTTTCAATTTCCAATCAAAGTAACCCCGTCTGAAGTTTATAAGAGCAGCCCTTAGTAGAGATGGGGGTGCTACTCCGATCAGCACACCATATATGGGCATAGAACCACGTGGTTTATGGTTTTGTCAGTGAGAATTTGAAAAAACAGGAACTTTGTCATATTTATGTCTTTTTTTATGGTTTTTGTCAGTGAGAATTTGAAAAAACAGGAACTTTCTCACATTTTTGTATGTTTTTATGGACTTTGTCAGTGAGAATTTGAAAAAACAGGAACTTTGTCACATTTATGTCTGTTTTTATGGACTTTGTCAGTGAGAATTTGAAAAACAGGAACTTTGTCACTTTCATGGATTATTGAGTCATTAACCGAATCGTTTCCGGGCAAAGTTAATGACATTTCCTTCTTGCTGTTGTTAGAGGCAAAGTTAATGACACTTCCTTCCTGTTGTTGTTCGAGCCAAATGTTATGAGTTTCCGGGAAACAGTATTTGTTGTTCTTGTTCGAGCCAAATGTTATGAGTTTCCGGGGAACACCTGTGCTGGCATTCATTAATCAAATTGTTTCCGGGCAACAGTTAATCAATGTCTGACAGATGACGTAAAGTTAATTAATATCTTTGGATTTCGAACAGAAATATCTCCGAGGCAAAGTTTAGATTACACATGACAGATGATGTCATGATTGATTAAATTGTCTCCGGCGCGAAGTTTATTAATGTCTGGAGTTTTTCCAGAAGAATCGTTTCCGAGACAAAGTTTAGATCTTAGCGATGAATTGTTTTAGCGCGGGAATCAGGTTTCCAAATAATTTCAATGTGAAAGCACAGGGATGCCAAACAAAAGGAACACGCTGAAATTACGTTTAAGGATTATTTGGGCGAAACCGTTTTAGCCATTTTATGGGATTATTTCAGCAAAACAGTTAGAGACATTTTAAAATATGATTTTTGAAGAGATTTTAGAAGAGAATTTAATCGTGAAACTCTGTGGTCGTTATAATACACAAGTTCCATTTGAACAGTGTTGTGAGGTCCCCTACCACAACCCCAAAGGGCTCCGATCCCCCTACCCCAACCCCAAAGGGCTCCGATCCTCCCAACGCAACCCCAAATGAAGCCCCCGGTCCTCAAAGGTCCCCCAAGCTCCCAAAGGACCACCCCGCCCACCATGGCCCGCCACACCCACAAAGGCCCTTCCCGGGCCCCGTCATTCGTTGATGTGTGTTGTCTGAAACCTATGATTTGGGGTGTATGGGTTCCTATTTTTGACTTTTCTGAGCTAGATTTCTTAGTCTTTCATAGGTACGTGTTGTCTGAAACCTATGATTTGGGATGGCTGGTTTGCTATTTTTGACTTTTCAGAGCTAAAGTTTCTTAGCCTTTTGTTGGGGTGTGTTGTCTGAAACTTATGATTTGAGGTGTGTAATTTGCTATTTCAGACTTATCATAACCAGATTTCTTAGTCATTGGTAGGTGTGTGGTGTCTAAAACCTATGATTTGGGATGTGTGGGTTGCTATTTTTGACTTTTCTGAGCTAGGTTTTTTAGCCTTCCATAGGTGTGTGCGGTCAGAAAATTATGATTTGGGATTTGTAGTTAGCTTTTTGGACTTTTCAGAGCGAGGATTCTTAGTCGCACATAGGTGTTTGTTGCCTGAAACTTCTAGCTTGGAATGAATAGTTGACTATTTCAGGCTTTTATGAGCTAAGTTTCCTAGTACTCCGTAGGTGAATGTTGTCCGAAACTTATGATTTGGGATATATAAAATACTATTTCGGGCTTTTCTGAGCTAGATATCTTAGTCTTTCGTTGGTATGTGGTGTCTGAAACCTATGATTTCGGACGGGTGGTTTGATATTTTTGACTTTCCTGAGCTGGATTTCTTAGACTTTCATAGGTGTGTGCTGTTACAAAAATATGATTTGGGTTGGTTAATATGCTATTTCAGGATTTTCTGAGCTCGTTTTCTTATCCTTTCATAGGTGAGTGTTGTCAGAAAATTATGATTTGGGATGTCTAGTTTGCTATTAGGGCTTTTCAGAGCTAGGATTCTTAGTCCATCACAGAAGTTTGTTGTCTGAAACTTCTTGTTTGGGATGAGTAGTTTTCTATATCAGACTATTAAGAGCTATGTTTCCTAGTCTTTTTTTGGTGTGTGTTGTCTGAAACTTATGATTTGAGATGCAAAGTTTACTACTTCAGACTTCTCATTGCCAGATTTCATAGTCGATCGTTGGTGTGTGTTGTCTCAAACCTATGATTTTGGATGGTTAGATTGCTATTTTCTACTTTTCTGAGCTGGATTTCTTAGCCTTTCATAGGTGTGTGTTGACTGAAACCTATAGTTTAGGATGAGTGGTTTGCTATTTTTTTACTTTTCTGAGCTAGGTTTTTTAGCCTTTCATAGGTGTGTGTTGTCTGAAACTTATGATTTGAGGTGTGTAATTTGCTAGTTGGACTTTTCAGAGCTAGGATTCTTAGTCTCTCATAGGTGTGTGTTGACTGAAACATATAGTTTAGTATGAGTGGTTTGCTATTTTTGACTTTTCTGAGCTAGATTTCATAGCCTTTCATATGTGTGTGTTGTCTGAAACTTATGATTTGAGGTGTGTAATTTGCTATTTTTTGACTTTTCAGAGCTAGGATTCTTAGTCTCTCATATGCGTTTGTTGTCTGAAAGGATTACTTAATATTTTTCAATATAACCATAATTTTCTTGTATAAAATTCATCAATTAGCCGGATATGGTTTTTTTACATACGAGGAGAAATTTAATGTCCTTGCGAGAAGGCTATACAATATTTAATTTACTTGTTGAAAGCTTACATGAGATTTAAGGTTCTTGGTAAAAACCTGTAAGTAATTTAATGTACAGTTTTTATAAAGGGGGGGGGGGGGAATTATGTGGTATTAATGAAAATGACGGCACATCAAACAAAAACTATCAACGAGACATCCGATTAACCTTCCCCAAAGTGTCAAAATGACATCAGTGCACCAACACCCCTCGGAAAATAGGGAGGTAAAGGTCAACTGCGAAGATATTTAGCCTACAGAAAAAATTGCTCATTGTTCCTTTAGTAGCCACACAATTAGACTAAAAATTACGATATTTATGCACAGTTTCAACTAACTACGGATAAGCATGTTAAAGGCGAGCCATTTTCTTTCGAGAACACAAAAATCAGAACACACACACAAAAAAACTTACACACACACAAAAAAGTAAACAAGCACAAAAAATGACACACACACAAAAACTAGCACAAAAAAAAAAAAACTTACCCACACACACTCACGCTCACACACACACACAAAAAAACTTAACAACGAAAAAAATTACACACACATAACCAAATACACACACAAAAAAAATTACACACACACAAAAATTTACACACACACACAAATGTACTAAAAATTAATATATTTATGTATACTGTCAACTAACTAAGGATAAGTATCTTAAAAGACGAGATATTTTTATTGCGAGAACACAAAAAATCATTAAGTGGTATTAATGAAAATGATGATAATCAACCGAAAACCGTCAACGAGAACACCGATTAACCATCACCAAAGCATCACAATGCTGTCAGTGTGTCAACACCCCTCGGAAAATAGGAGGGTAAAGGTCAACTGCGAAGATATTTAGCCTAGAGAAAAATTGCTCATTGTTCCTTTAGTAGCCACACAATTAGACTAAAAATTACGATATTTATGCACAGTTTCAACTAACTACGGCTAAGCATGTTAAAGGCGAGCCATTTTCTTGCGAGAAAACAAAAATCAGAACACACACACACAAAAAATTACACACACAAAAAAAATTACGCACACACAAAAAC
Source organism: Artemia sp. Qi Xiang Cuo (assembly GCF_049724085.1). Classification (NCBI taxonomy): domain Eukaryota; kingdom Metazoa; phylum Arthropoda; class Branchiopoda; order Anostraca; family Artemiidae; genus Artemia; species Artemia sp. Qi Xiang Cuo. The sequence goes on from NC_142814.1 coordinate 8,371,906, forward strand.
TTACACACACACAAAAAATTACACACACACAAAAACTTACACACACACACAAAAACTTACCCACACACACAAAAACTCACACACATAAAAAATTACACACACACAAAAAATTACACACACAAAAAAACTTACACACAAACAAAAACTTACACACACACACACAATTAGACAAAGATTACGATATTTATGTACAGTTTCAACTAACTACGGCTAAGTATCTTAAAAGGCGAGGTATTTTTCTTGCGAGAACACAAGAAATCATTAAGTGGTATTAATGAAAATGATCATAATCAGCCGAAAACCGTCAACGAGAACACCGATTAACCATCACCAAAGCGTCACAATACTGTCAGTGTGTCAATACCCCTCGGAAAATAGGGGGTAAAGGTCAACTGCGAAGATATTTAGCCTACAGAAAAATTTCTCATTGTTCCTTTAGTACCCACACAATTAGACTAAAAATTACGATATTTATGCACAGTTTCAACTAACTACGGCTAAGCATGTTAAAGGCGAGCCATTTTCTTGCAAGAACACAAAAATCAGAACAAACACACTCATAAAAAAATACACACACACAAAATATTACACACACACAAAAACATACACACACACAAAAACATACACACACACAATCACATACACGCACACAAAAAAACTCACACACACACACAAAAAACAAACACAAACACACAAATACACACAAAAAAAAAACTACACACACACAAAAAAATTACACACACACAAAAATTCACACACACACACACAATAGGAAAAAAAATTGAGATGTTTATGCAAAGTTACAACTAACTATGGCTCAGTATCTTAAAAGACGAGGTATTTTTCTTGCGAGAACACAAAAAATCATTAATTGGTATTAATGAAAATGATGATAATCAACCGAAAACCGTCAACGAGAACACCGATTAACCATCACCAAAGCGTCACAATGCTGTCAGTGTGTCAACACCCCTCGGAAAATACGGGGTAAAGGTCAACTGCGAAGATATTTAGCCTACAAAAAAAATTGCTCATTGTTCCTTTAGTAGCCACACAATTAGACTAAAAATTACGATATTTATGCACAGTTTCAACTAACTACGTCTAAGCAGGTTAAAGGCAAGCCAGTTTCTTGCATTAACCCAAAAATCAGAACACACACACAAAAAAACTTACACACACACAAAAAATTAAACACAAACAAAAACTTATACAAACACAAAAATTTACACACACACAAAAATTTACACACACACAAAAACTTACACACACACACAAAAACTTACACACACAAAAACTTACACACACACAAAAACTTACACACACAAAAAAAAATTAAAAGCACACAAAAATTCACACACACACGACCAATTAGTCGAAAAAATTAAGATATTTATGCACAGTTTCAACTAACTACGGCTAAGTATCTTAAAAGGCGAGGTATTTTTCTTGCGAGAACACAAAAAATCATTAAGTGGTATTAATGAAAATGATGATAATCAACCGACAACCGTCAACGAGAACACCGATTAACTATCACCAAAGCGTCACAATGCTGTCAGTGTGTCAACACCCCATGGAAAATAGGGGGGAAAAGGTCAACTGCTAAGATATCTAGCCTACAGAAAAAATTGCTCATTGTTCCTTTAGTAGCCACACAATTAGACTAAAAATTACGATATTTATGCACAGTTTCAACTAACTACGGCTATGCATGTTAAAGGCGAGCCAGTTTCTTGCGTGAAAACACAAATTAGAACACACACACACAAAAAATTACACACACACAAAAAATTACGCACACGCAAAAAACTACACACACGCAAAAATTTACACACACACAAAAACTTTACACCATACACAAAAACTAACACACACACACAAAAAAACTAACACACACAAAAAATTACGCACACACAAAAACTTACACACACAAAAAAAATTACACACACACAAAAATTTACACACACACACACAATTAGACAAAAATTACGATATTTATGTACAGTTTCAACTAACTACGGCTAAGTATCTTAAAAGGCGAGGTATTTTTCTTGCGAGAACACAAAAAATCATTAAGTGGTATTAATGAAAATGATCATAATCAACCAAAAACCGTCAACGAGAACACCGATTAACCATCACCAAAGCGTCACAATACTGTCAGTGTGTCAATACCCCTCGGAAAATAGGGGGTAAAGGTCAACTGCGAAGATATTTAGCCTACAGAAAAATTGCTCATTGTTCCTTTAGTAGCCACACAATTAGACTAAAAATTACGATATTTATGCACAGTTTCAACTAACTACGGCTAAGCATGCTAAAGGCGAGCCATTTTCTTGCGATAATACAAAAATCAGAACATACACACACAAACCAAATTACACACACACAATAAATTACACACACACAAAAATTTACAAAACAACACAAACATACACACACACAACAAAATACACACACACAAAAACACACACACACACACAAAAAACTTACACACACAAAAAGTTACACACACACAAAAACTTACAAACACAAAAAAAAATACACACACAAAAATTTACACAGACACACATAATTGGACAAACAATTAAGATATTTTTTCACAGTTTCAACTAACTACGGCTAAGTATCTTAAAAGGTGAGTTATTATTCTTGCGAGAACACTAAACATCATTAATTTGTATTATTGAAAATGATGATAATCAACCGAAAACCGTCAACGAGAACACCGATTAACCATCACTAAAGTGTCAAAATGCTGTCAGTGTGTCAAAACCCCCCGGAAAATAGGGGGTAAAGGTCAACTGCGAAGATATTTATCCTACAGAAAAAATTGCTCATTGTTCCCTTAGTAGCCAGACAATTACACTAAAAATTACGATATTTATCCACAGTTTCAACTAACTACGGCTAAGCATCTTAAAGGCGAGTCAGTTTCTTGCTAGAACACAAAAATCAGAACACACACACACAAAAACTTACACACACACAAAAACTTAAACACACACAAAAACTTACAAACACACAAAAATTTACACACACACAAAAACTTACCCACACAAACAAAAACTCACACACACACACAAAAAAACTTACACACACACAAAAACTTACACACACACAAAAACTAACACACACACAAAAAATTAAACACACAGAAAAATTTACACACACACACACACAATTAGACAAAAAATTACGATATTTATGTACAGTTTCAACTAACTACGGCTAAGTGTCTTAAAAGGCGAGGTATTTTTTTTGCGAGAACACAAAAAATAATTAAGTGGTATTAATTAAAATTATAAACAGTGCGCACATAAAAAAGCAAATACAATAGTCGTTTAAAATCCCCCCCCCCAACCTCAAATTTCTGGGGGGGGGAGACATATTTTAATTTTATTTTGAATATTTTCCTTTGGAAAATACACTGAAAAGCCATATTAAGGGCTATATTCGTGAGTTTTTCACTGACAATTCCTTTTTAGCCAAACCTTTATAATCAATGGGACATAGTTCATTGTATTTTACATATTTTTGGTTGGAAAACACACCGAAAGGACACATTATTTGAACTTACATCAAACGGTGTAGGGCATACATTTGAAGAACTATCCATTATTTGTATATATTGTTCTATATTTCAGCCCATACTGATTTCTAAAACTTCAAAACCCTGAAATATACTGACTTAACTGTTATCTATTTGCGAAAATCGTACTAGGTCACGCTATTAGAACAATAATTACCTCACTATCTATCACTCACGGGGACCAGTTTCAAAACAATACTTCATGCATCATATAGTCAGCTCATTTAATTGGAAATTAAAGTGGATAGTGCCCAATTCACAGGAGGGATCATGAAAACTATGGTTTTTAACTACGATATGCAAGACTAGAAAGAAAAGTCTTTAGGAGTGGAGCTGCCCATCACCTCAACCCTCGCTCTTGAAATCCCCACCTCCGCTGCCCCCCCCCCTCAACTTTTCCAGAGTTTTTTAAATCCCCCCCCCCCAAAAAAAAATTTCTAGGAACGTGTATTAATAATATTTAAATATTTTAGTTTTAAAACATTATTACAGAAGCGCTAATGCTACCTAAGTACAGAGCTCTGTGGGTAAAATATGTTGTTTTTGTTTTTTTTCATCAGAACCAGGGCACTTAGTTTAGAAGGGGTCGTCGCAAAAACTTTAAAAAGGGTTCATTGTTTGTAAATTTAACGGGTTAGTGACCCATTCACAGGAGAGGGGCATTAAAATTACTGTTTTTAACCATAATATGCAAGGCTAGAAGGACAAATCTCTAGGAGTGGGGCTTCCCCTCACGTCACCTCTCGCTCTTAAAATCCCCCCCTTAAAGTTGAAGTCTAGTCTAAACTAGCATAACCACAAAATTACATAATATTGCATAGAAATACCACACCCATAGGTTAGGCTATGTCATGTTAGGTTAAAAGTTAGGTTCCTCCACTTTCATTTTAGGTTAGATTAGGTTAGCTTAGCATGGGCGCACAGGATAAGCTAACCTAATCTAACCTAACTTAAACGTGGAGAAACCTAACTTCTAACCTAACCTGACATAGCCTAACCTATGGCTTTCATTTACTTCGTATTTCTATGGTTTTCGTATTTCGTTCAAGAGCGGGGGTTTGGGGTGGCAGCCCCCCAACTTTAACTCCTGACACGAGATCAGCCAATCAGTTAGTCAAGCAATAATAAGTAATAAACTGCACGAAAACGTGCAGAAATTATTTGGAAAAAACTACGTTTTCTAAAGAGTTAAAGAAAGGTCGATACAGCAGTCGAACGCTACCGCACAGGGATTAGAGGCTATTAGCCGGGGGCTGTCAAAACTCTCTGCTTTCGCAGCCTTTAAATAAAAAAAAAGTTTTTAAACTGAAAGTAAGGAGCGACATTAAATCTTAAAACGAACAGAAATTATTCCGTATATGAAAGAGGCTGTGCCCTCCTCAACGCCTCGCTCTTTACGCTAAAGTTTTTATTGTTTAAAAAAAGAGTTGTGAGAAAGTCAAACTTTAGCGTAAAGAGCGAGGCGTTGAGAGGGCACAGCCTCTTTCATATACGGAATAATTTCTGTTCGTTTTAAGATTTAATGTCGCTCCTTACTTTCAGTTTAAATTTTTTTTTTTATTTAAAGGCTGCGAAAGCGGGGGGTTTGGGGGGCGGCAGCCCCCCAACTGTGCCTCCTAATCCCTGTACGTTTTAAGGTTCGACCTTGTAACTCAGCCTCTTTAACTCTTTAGAAAACGTAGTTTTTTTCAAATAAT